>NC_041388.1:94856558-95025097 GCF_002162155.2 Triticum dicoccoides
GCTCCAACACAAGTCTGTTTCCTCTGTTTTGCGGTACACCACACCCCTCCCGATCAACAGGACCCCCGTTTTGACCGTAGGAGGTCCGTTTCCTCCGTTTTGCGGTACGCCACACCCCTCCCGATCAACAGGACCCCCGTTTCGACTGTAGGAGTTCCGTTTCCTCCGTTTTTTGGTACGCCACACCCCTCCCGATCAACAGGACCCCCGTTTCGACCGTAGGAGGTCCATTTCCTCCGTTGTGCGCTACGCCAGGCCTCGTTTCCATCGCCTCTTCCATCCAAGCCCTCCCGATGAACACGACCATGCATTCCGTTCTGACCCAGCCGCGTTGCCTCCCGATGAACACAAGCATTCCGTTGCCTCCCCATGAACATGACGACGACGCTGTTTCTAAGTTTCGACCTAGCCATGTACACGAGCCATCGCCGTACGTATGCGCGAGTAGGCGTTCGAGACCTCGCCTGTATGTACACATACGTGGCCGTATTTTCTTTCTTGCACCCTGGCCGCCTCTACTACGACACATGCGCGCCTCTACATCCACCAGTATATATGTACGTACACGTTCACGACCAGAATGACAACGCCACGTACGCTTCGACCAGGTGGGTCCCAACTGTCAGGCACTTCCTTGCCTGTGAAGATGTAGCTGGTGGGTCCTAGCAGTCAGGGGGCGATCGTTTTTTGCCTGAACGCACTTCCTTGCGTGCGAAGATGTAGCTGGTGGGTCCCAGCAGTCGGGGGGCTGGTGGGTCCCAACATTTAGGGGGCGAATCGTTTTGGATTTTTTTGCCCAGACGCACTTCCTTGCGTGCGAAGATGTAGCTGGTGGGTCCCAGCAGTCAGGGGGGCGAATCATTTTTTTGCCCAGACACACTTCCTTGCGTGCGAAGGTGTAGCTGGTGGGTCCCAGAAGTCAGGGGGAAACATTTTTTTCGCGAAATACGGTGGCCCGTCTGGTGGGTCCCTGCTGTCAGGTGGAGGAATCATTATTTTCTGCATAATAAGGAGGCACTTCCTTGCTGCCGCCGTGGACCCAGCTGTCATCCTCTCCATGTACAATCCATGTCCAATGGAAGTCGTTCCTTGACCACGTTGACCACGCCGCGCCGAGAGCACCAGGGCAGTGGACGACGACGAGGCCTAGGAAGGGGACGACACGGAGGCAGGGAAGACTCGGCAGTTGTTTCCCACGCGGAGGGGAGTTCGACTGTACGATGGTTTACTGGTTCGTCTGCCATCGCCAGAGAATAATAGCAGGTGTGGGTGAGTAGAGGGATGGCTAGGCCAGCGATGGGAGTACGGTCGGGCGGTGAGGCCTGCGCGGTAGCACAGCTTGCGCGAGGAGGAGGGAGCAGCAGTCCCGCCGGCGCTTGTTTGAGCAGCTGGAGCAGGAAGAGCGGAGATTGAAGAAGCACGACGGCCGTTGGAGGGACATCCAACAGTCAGTGCTTGTGTGTCAACCTTTTTTTAGGACAGCCTCAAATCTGGGGAAAACAGCATACAACCCATCTGCCATTATTTCTAATAATTTACATCCCATTTGCTAATTCTTAAGGTTTTTTGGAGCCCATATTCTTTTTGTTAGCATTGCAGCCCATATTGTGGCAACGGTTAAAAAATTATACGAAATTTTGCATATTTCGGTGCGCTCCGAACTGTTTTTAATCTCGAAATTTCGACTCACATTCAAACTGATTTTAAAAATAAATGTATATCAATATAAAATCCAACAAATTCTCCACGCATAAAAATTAATGTAATTTAAAATCTTGAAATGAAAAAAAAGATATTTGAAACTAATTGCCGGTTTGATGTGTTTTAAAAATGTACAACCCATTTCTCATTACTGATGGGCCATTTTCTCGGCCAGCCGAATGAAAGCTCTCCTCCTCTTGAAAGATTTGCAGCCCAACAGGCCTGACAAAGCGACTTACTTGGCAAATCACAAAAAAACTAGGCTGTGGCTGTGGACCCAGCTGTCAGCCTCTCCACGTACAGTACTCTTCCGATGGAAGTCGTTCCTTGACCATGTTGACCACGCCGCGTGGAGAGCACCACGGCGGTGGATGATGGCGAGGCCTAGGAAGGGGATGACGTGGTAGTGGAAGCCCGCGTGGAGAGGACTACGAGGGTTCACTGGTTCGGCTGCGGTGTGATGCTGCCGTCGCCACAGGGCCTAGCCAGCGGTGGGAATAGTAGGGGGCGGTGAGGCCTCTGTGGCAGCACAGCCGACCAGGGGAGGCAGGAGCATGCGGCACGACCAGCGCTGCTTTGGGCGACTGGAGCAAGAAGACCAGAGGTTGAAGAAGCACTACGGCCGTTGGATGGACATCATACAGTCACTGGAGCTAGAATCGTTCATATTGACTATGTTGACAAAGCCCTTCGTCCCTGTCAACTTAGTAGGCCCACAAGTCAGCCTCCCAATAAGGTGGGTCCCAGCTAGCTGGGGGAGTATTCATTTTTTGTGCTAATAAGGAGGCACTTCCGGTGGATCCGAGCTGACAGCGGGGGGAACATTTTTTTCGCGAAATACGATGGCCCGTCCGGTGGGTCCCAACAGTCAGGGGGAAACGATTTTTTTTGCAAAATACTGGTGGCCCATCCGGTGGGTCCCTGCTGTCAGGTGGAGGAATAATTATTTTCCGCGTAATAAGGAGGCACTTCCTTGCGGCTGCCGTGGACCCAGCTTTTAGCCTCTGCATGTATAGTACTCTTCTGATGGAAGTCGGTCGTTGACCATGTTGACCACGCCGCATCGAGAGCACCAGGGCGGTGGACGACGGCGAGGACTGTCAGGACACCGATTCCAAGTCACATCGATCTAGCCGGTAACACCTCATATCACTTTGCGGCCTCACGCACGGTATCCCACGGGTGTCGCCTTACCATGGCCCGGGACCGTTTGCGCCTTTTGGCTCACGTATATGATAGTGTCGCTAGCATCCATATGACAGAGAATCCGGGCCGACATGGCTAGTCATGAACCCAAAGCGGCACAGACCTATGGAGACAGGCATACATGAATCACATCGAACATGTCGGTCATCAACGAGTGATTCCGGGCTATAGCACTGGGCTAACAGGACTCCGGGGAACCCCGGGCTGTAGCAGGCTAGGCAGGACTCCGGAAGTCACCGTGTGACATTTCCCCGAAGGGACAGACATAGGGACGAAGTGAAACACATGCCGGCCAGTCAAGTGTCCTGAACAGTAGTGCTGGGCTAGCAGGACTCCGGTGAACCGGGCTGTAGCAGACTACTATGGCTCGAGGAACACTAGACTACATTTCCCCATAAGAAAGGCTGCCAAGGATAAACAACTAGATTATCGGATCCCACTCATACCAAGCATTTCAACCATACACACAATATGCCCGATATGAGTACATACAACATGGCATCACAACAAAACTCTACAACTCAAGTACTTTATTTAAAGGCTCCAGAGAGCCATACATAACATGTTCATACAGATAGGGGTCACATGACCCGACACTCAAGTCATACAAACATACAAGCACATGCGGAAGCAACTAGTATGAGTACAGACTCTAGAAAGAAAGAAGGCTTCTCGAAGCCTATCTATCTACATAGAGCCCTCCATGGCCAGGATCACCACCTGGGTGGCTAGTCACTCGTCGACGTCAAGGTCTACATAAAACCCATCGGAGGGGGCAGTGTTGTCGTCTGAAAGCAATAAATAAGCAAACATGAGTACAAAGGTACTCAGCAAGTCTTACATCAGAACCTACTATACATGCTTATTCTCAAGAAGGCGGTGGGGTTGATGCAGCAAGCCAGCTTTGACTCTTGGCTAAGCTATCCTACGGAACTCCACCCGTAAAATAGTTTTCGCACACGAGTCCACTACTCACCAACACAATACTCCACCGGGGATCCTCCCTCGTCATCCTACGAGAGGGCCATCCTCGGTACTCACACTTATATTGAGTGTTTTAGTAGTATCCATTAACTTGTCTATGAACTGTATAGGCAACCAAGTAGTCCTTTACCGCAGACGCGGCTATTCGAATAGTTTATACCCTGCAGGGGTGTACTTCGTCATACACGCTTTCACCACTTACCGCCGTTTACACGACATGTACTCGGCAACCTTCAAGCGGAAGCCCAGCGAGGGTGTCGGCCACGGCCTACCTAAACACTTAAGTCTCTAGTCCAGGTTTATCGCCTATCCAGGTTCCATCCGCAGGGAGTCGGGCCGAGGTTTCCACATACGGCCCCGAACGATGCGAACAGGGTTCCCGAGACACCAAACGGGTGACTCAGTACACCGTGCCATGGTGTATCTACCGCAACATAGCCTACCCCTAGGGTCAGCGCTATGCACGACCGCCAACACATAACCTACAAACACCAGAAACTAATTGCAACTCCTGGACAGAGTACTAGGGTGATTAAGAAGCCGAGAGGGTCCATTGGTTTCGGGCCCAATGTACGGTAGTAGCTGCATCTTAAATCACACATACAGATCTCAGTTCTTATGGACGGCCTCAATGAAACAACCCACCATGAACTCCTACATGGCCTCTCATCGATACCTTTACCAAAACATGTTCAATACATCCCTCATATTACCGACATAAGCATTTCACTCTAGCTCATCACCTAGATGAACCAGACCTGACTCAACTCTAAGCATGGCAGGCATAGCAAGGTAGGAATCACATACATGGCTCAATCAACTCCTACACATGCTAGTGGGTTTCATCTAGTTATTGTGGCAATGACAGGTCATGCAGAGGATAAGGGTTCAACTACTGTAGCACACATCAGTTTGAATCGCGATGTCTTAATGCAGTAAACAAGAGCAGGAGCGAGAACATGGGTTGTATCGGAATGATCAATGGTTGCTTGCCTGATGGAGTGGTAACGGGATACTGCCCTTCAGTTGGATACTCGTGAATATCCTCGGAGGAAGAACCTACCACGAAGAACACATCGGGACACAATCAACACATGACGATATGCAACAATATGATGCATGCTATGACATGGCAATATGATTGTGTCTTGTCCTAATGCAAGCTAAAATAGGAAGGGATGAACCCATTTGAATCAAAGATTCAAATATTAGCTCATTAAACATGGCATTTATAGTGCATTTCCTTATTCTGCTTAAACAGCAAGGTAAACTTGTTTTGTCATGCATGAAACCATTACAGATGGATAGATTGAATTTTTCTGATAATTTTTCATATATAATTTATCTCATTTGGAGTTACGGTTGAATTTCTATGGATTTTTGAAGTTGAACTATTTTCTGGAGTTTCCTGAATAAGAATAAATCCAGAAAATCAATTACTGCGTCAGCAACGCGTCAGGGTGACGTCAGCAGGTCAAAGGCGCCAGTCCAAGTCAAACCTGACTGGTGGGGTCCACTGGTCAGTGTCTCTGTGCACTAACTACGTTTAGTTAGCCTAATTGACTGGCAGGGCCCACTAGTCAGTGACTACTAATTAACTAACCTATTTAGTTAGCACTAACAGAGTAATTAGTCAGGCGGGGCCCGCATGTCGGTGAGAGAGACGGGGGAGGTCAACCCACGTCAGCAGGTCAACCTCGCCGGTCAGCGGGTCAAAACCTGTCGGCGTTTAGCCGCCGGCGAGGCCAGACGCGGTGGCGCGCTGCGGAAATCGCCCACAAGGCACCAATTGATGCGCGGAGAGCAGCTACGGGTAGCTGGGAACGAACCGCGGCGTTTGGTGGTGGTGGTTGGGCTCGGGGTGGCCGGAAACGTCGCCGGCGACGAGCCTTGCGGTCGCCGGAGTCGGGCGAAAGTGAGCCCGAGGCTACGGGGCACGGCGAGGCGTGTGGTGAGGTGCGTTGTGCCCCTAGGGATGCAGTGAAGTAGTTAGACTAGGTGGCGTGGCCGGTTTTTGGCCGGAGACACGTCGGCGACGAGCTCCACGGCGGCGCGTGCGGGTGAGCTTCGTGTGCTTGTTGTGGTGCACGAGAAGAAGAACGGGGAGGATGGGGAGGTGCAGCAGCTCACGGCGATCACGTAGAGGCAGACGGCGCGGTCGCGGACGAGTCGATGCGGCGGCGACGTCGAAAGGGATCTCCGGCGATGCTCAGTGAAGATGAGGTCGAAGAAGACGTTGCAGAGCGTGTGAGCTCTCGGGGCTCAGCTGCTCGACGGAGTCGACGATGGCGGAGAGGATGGACACGGTGGTGCAACACGGGCACAACGGTGGACGCGGTTTCACGTTGGCGCAAGCACAGCAGCGTCGGCCATGGCGGAGGAAGAGCGGTGGAGAGGGACCAGGGGGAAAGTGCAGTGTCTGCGAGGTCGGGGAATGCAAGGGAGTTCATCCCACGTCGACAGGTCGATGAGGGGAGCGGCGAGGTGGCGGCAGCTGCGTGGCGCGCATGCGGTGCTCGCCGTCGAGCACCTGCCTACTTGGCCAAGCCAAGCTACTCGCTGGCGGGGTGGCTGGGCTGGGCCGGCAGGTGGGCCTGGTAGGTGGCGCCAGGTAAGTTTTTTCTGTTTTTTTGTTTTGTTTTCTATTTTTTTTCTGTAGCTTTAGGGCTTTATTTAAAATACCTAGGCACTTTCTAAAATCCTGAAAATAATTGTGGGCTCTGTTGGGATTATTCCTAACAGCCCTGACTTAATTCCAGAATTATTTGAACATTTAAAATATTTATTAGCATTTAAATGTCCAAAGGCAACATACATATGATTTAATCCAGTGACCTTTTGTTGACCTAGAAAATTGTGCACCTATTTTGCCAGAGGTTCTAACCCAAGGCAAAGAGGGTGAACATTTTAGAAGGGCATTTCAGGTTCATTGAAATTATTTTTAGTAAACCCTAGTTGATTTCAAGAGGGGTGCTGGGGGTTCTGGCTTCCCCATTTCAAGTTTCTGATGAAAAATAAACATGATGCACACTCTAATGCATGGACTAGCTAGGGTGTGACAACTCACCCCCACTCAAAAGAATCTCGTCCCGAGATTTAGGATTCTCTGGGAAGAAGGTGGGGTACTCGAGTCGAAGACGATCCTCCCTTTCCCAAGTGGCTTCTTCCTCGGAATGATGTGACCATTGAACCTTGAGAAACTTGATATTATGACATCGAGTGGTACGCTCGGCTTGATCAAGGATACGAACGGGATATTCCTGATAAGAGAGGTTATCTTGTAGATCAAGCATTTCGTGGTCCACTCCACGGATAGGATCCGCGAAGCAACGCCTGAGTTGTGAAACGTGAAAGACATCGTGAACTCTGGAAAGATGCGGAGGTAGTTCCAATTGATAGGCAACTTGTCCTCGTTTAGCAAGAATGCGAAAGGGTCCAATGTAACGAGGAGCCAATTTGCCTTTGATACCGAAACGATGGGTTCCCTTTAACGGGGTAACCCGAAGGTAAGCCTTCTTGTTGACTTCATAAGTCATAGGCTTATGTTTACGATCATATTAACTCTTTTGACGAGATTGGGCTGTTTTCAATTTCTCACGAATAATGCGAACCTGCTCTTCTGCTTCCTGAATCATATCCGGGCCAAAGAGTTGTCTTTCCCCGGTTTCTGACCAGTTAAGAGGCGTTCGGCATTTTTGTCCATAAAGAACTTCGAAAGGAGCTTTGCCCAAGCTAGCTTGATAACTATTGTTATAAGCAAACTCCGCGAATGGAAGGCATTTCTCCCAACTCATTCCGAACGAGATAACAGAAGCTCGGAGCATATCTTCCAGAATTTGATTGACTCGCTCTACTTGACCACTTGATTGGGGATGGAAGGCGGTACTAAAGGAGAGACGAGTTCCCATAGCATTTTGGAAACTTTCCCAAAATCGAGAGGTGAAGAGACTCCCACGGTCTGAGTTAATTTCCAATGGAACACCATGAAGAGACACTATTCGGGAGATGTATAACTCAGCTAGCTGGCTAGCGGTGATACTCTCACGAACAGGTAGAAAGTGGGCTACTTTGGAAAGTCGGTCGATCACAATGAAGATGGCATTATTCCCTCTCTTGGTCTTGGGAAACCCAGTGATGAAATCCATATTGATTTTATCCCATTTCCATCTAGGAATAGCCAAAGGTTGAAGGGTGCCAGCAGGCCGTTGATGCTCTGCTTTAACACGACGACAAACGTCGCAATTAGCAATGTATTGAGCGATTTCTCTCTTCATCCTAGTCCACCAAAACCTCTGGCGTAGGTCTTGATACATTTTGGTACTACCGGGATGAATGGTGAGAGGGGATTCATGAGCTTCCTTAAGGATCAGTCGCCTCTGGTTTCGCGCCTTTGGAACCACTAGGCGATTCCCAAAGTATACGACACCTTGATCATCAATGGAGAAACAATTCACGACTCCTTTCTTAATGTTTCTCTTAATACGGGAGATTCCCGGATCTACCTTCTGTGCCTTGATGATCTGATCCGTAAGGGTAGGTTCCGCCACCAGGGTGGATAGGAATCCTCGAGGAACAATGTGAAGGTTTAGCTTACGAAATTCCTCATGGAGAAGTGGTTGACTTTGTTGTAACATCAGGTTGTTACAATAGGACTTACGGCTTAGCGCATCAGCCATGACATTGGCTTTGCCCGGGGTGTAAGTTATTCCTAAGTCGTAGTCCGAGATCAACTCGACCCAACATCGTTGCCTGAGATTCAAATCTGGTTGGGTGAAGATATATTTCAAACTTTGGTGATCGGTGAAGATCTCGCAACGATTACCGAGAAGGTAATGTTGCCAGGATTTAAGTGCATGGACTACAGCTGCAAGCTCTAAATCATGTGTAGGATAATTTTCCTCATGTGGGTGTAATTGCCGTGAAGCATAGGCAATTACCTGACGATCTTGCATGACTATGCAACCTAGTCCTTGTCGTGAGGCGTCGCAATAGATAATAAAGTCCTTGGAGAAGTCTGGTGGTACCAGTACGGGGGCAGATGTCAGGCATCTTTTCAGTTCTTGAAAACCGATCTCGCACTGTGGAGTCCACTCGAACTTTTTATCTTTCTTGAGGAGTTCAGTTAGAGGTTTAGCAACCTTGGAGAAATTTTCGACGAAGCGGCGGCAATAGCTCGCTAAGCCAAGGAAGCTCTGAACTTGCTTGACCGTCTCAGGTGGAGTCCAATCAAGGACGGCTTGAACTTGCTCGGGATTGACAGCAATACCCTTACTAGAGATTACATGGCCTAGATAGGTCGCTTCTGGCAACCAGAATTCACACTTGGAGAATTTGGCATAAAGGCGATGCTCCCGAAGTTTCATCAATACCAGCCTTAGATGTACGGCATGTTCCTCTTCATTCTTGGAGTAGATGAGTATGTCATCGAGGTATACTACGACGAATTTATCCAAGTACTCCATGAAGACCGAGTTCATTAACCGAGAGAAGGTAGCCGGGGCATTGGTTAAACCGAAGGACATGACGGTGTACTCGTATTGGCCATAACGAGTAACAAATGCCGTTTTGGGAATGTCCCCATTTCTGATTTTGATTTGATGGTAACCCAACCTCAAATCCATCTTGGAGAAGACTGAGGATCCAGCGAGCTGATCATACAGATCGTTGATCCTGGGAAGCGGATATTTGTTCTTGATGGTGACCAAGTTGACAGGTCGGTAATCCACAACCATTCGATCTGTTCCATCCTTCTTCTTAACGAAGAGGACGGGGCAAGCCCAAGGAGAGGAACTAGGACGGATGAAACCCTTGTTCAAGGACTCATTGAGTTGGTTCTTAAGCTCGGCTAGTTCTAGGGGTGCCATCTTGTAAGGTCTTCTAGAAATTGGAACGGTTCCTGGAACAAGGTCTATCACAAACTCGACATCCCTGTCAGGTGGAACACCTGGCAGTTCTTCTGGAAAGACATCCGGAAAGTCTCGGACTACCGGAACATCTTCAAGGTCTGGAGGGGGGATGGCATTTAGGGAGTAAAGTTGGCACTTGGCCACTCGAGTTAAGACATTAACTGTCTTGCCCGAGGGGTGAGTAAGTTGAACGGTTCTAGTGGCACAATCGATCTTACCATAATGAGCTGACATCCAGTCCATACCCAAGATGATGTTTATGTCGGAGGACTTGAGAGCTACTAAGGATGCAAGGAAGACAAGTCTATCGACAAGAATTTCGTTCCCATGGCTTACTCTAGAAGATTGCCATTTGGAACCCGGAGTTTGAATTACCATGGAAGTGGGCATGTCGCAGAATGCCGTGTTATGCAATCGAGCATAGTTCTCGGATATGAATGAATGAGATGCTCCAGTATCGAAACGAACAGATGCCGGATGGCAGTTAACAAGGAGCGTACCAAGGACAACGTTAGAATCCTCATGAGCCTCCTCGTCTGAAACATAATTGACATGGCGTAGAAAGTCTTCCCCGATGGCTTACCACGGCCAACGGACTTTCCAGTTTGATTGGGATTGTTGTTCTGGGGACACTCTCGGCTATAGTGACCCGGCTCTCCACACTTGAAGCATGTCACCACATTGGGGCGTGGAGCAGCATTAGCAGCGGGGCCACCATAGGGCTTGGGCGGTGCAAATTGTTGGTTGGGACGAGGCGCCTCAAAGGATGGCCTCGGAATGAACCTGGGTGGCAGTGCCGTGCTTGGAATCCACACCCGGCGCTTCTGAGCCCCAGAGCCGGATGAAGAGCCAAAATCACGGGAGTGCTTGCGTGAAGCGTCATAATCAGTCTGGCCTGTCTCAGCACTGATGGCTTTATTGACCAACTTCTGAAAGGATGTGCACTCGTGCAGACAGAGATCGCGGCGAAGCTCAGGGCTAAGTCCCTTACGGAACCTTGCCTGCTTCTTAGCGTCAGTAGATACCTCTTCAGGAGCATAACGTGCCAGATTCCCAAATTCACGACTGTAAGCATCCACAGTCAGTCTTCCTTGGGTGAAGTTGCAGAACTCCTCCCTCTTGCGATCCATGAGACCTTCCGGAATGTGATGCTCACGGAAAGCCTCACTGAATTCAGCCCAAGTAGTGATTTGACCGACCGGGCGCATAGCTTCGAAGTTTTCCCACCAAAGGCTAGCAGGGCCTTCGAGGTGATAGGCAGCATAAGTAACCTTGTCGGCTTCGGCTACGTTGGCAGAACATAGCTTGTGGGTGATGCTGCGAAGCCAGTCATCCGCGTCGAGGGGCTTGACGGAATGGTTGAACTTTGGTGGGTACAGCTTGATAAAGTCATTGATTGACACCAAGTCATTTCGCGGGTGGCGTGCAGTGTTCTGCTCAATCCGCTCCAGCAGGCGGTTAGTCTCACGCTTGTTTCTTTCCGCCTCTAGCATCACTTAGGCCAGAGAAGGCGGGTGAGGCAGATTTTCACCTCTAGCTGCACTGGCTTCCCCCTGCTCCGGGACAGCAGGGTTGCCGCGGGTGTTGACCATCCTAGGAGAAAACAAGACAACGGTTTAGACAAGGATGGCTCAAACTTAGCAAGGAAGTGCAGAATGTAATGGATAACACGGAATGCAGAGATGTTCATCCGTATGTCATGGTAATATAAAACTGCCATATATATACCAACGGTCATACACATCATACATAGTTTAGTACAAGCCTAGGCTACAGTACAACTATGATGAAAGACGTTACATCTCATCGGAGGCATTCCAAGCTCCTATACATTATTTGTCTACACCTCCGGAATCGATTACACGCCAAGTCATATTCCACAAGTCACGCAGGACAGTGGAGATACAACTACTTCAATACTAGTTGTATTACTACTAACTCAGACAGCTCCATAGTAGTCCTCATAGAAGTCACCTCCATAGCCTGGAAGTTCAACGTGACCATCTGGAAACAGACGGTCCTGAGGAGCCTGTGGACCATAGGGGCTAGGATGAGGTCTTGGACCAACAAACGGTGGCCCGCGGGGACCACGGGGTGGGGTGATGCCTCCCACATCACGCCAATCCACCATGTCTGGCAGAGCTGATCTCACAGGATACAGATCCCTTGTATCCATACATCCAGCTTGCACCGCAGGTGCAAACCGAGTTAATGTGGCCCAATGATCAGCACGGGTATTGAAAAGCTCCAACCTCAAGACCCGATTCTCTCGGTCCTTATCTTCGAGCATCTCGGCAGTGGTACGAGTTAATGAGTCCTCCTGAGTGGAGTCAGCATAGATGGCCTGAAGATACCCTTGCGCTCCCGTAAGTGAAGCTGGCATGTAACGGAAGTCGGTGTTCCGAAGCAGGCCAGTCCGGACTCGCATGATGGTCATCATGGAATAGGCAGCATCCTGCACAGCCATCTCAACGGTAACCCCGAGTCCATAGGAACAGTGAAGGGGCTCGGTAGATCCAGGATAAGAAGGAAATATCCTGACGGTGCAGAAATACTGGCTTTGGTTAAAGTCGCGGAACTGCTCTTCGACAGTGTATTCGGGATACCAACGGTAACCTGTCTCGATCATGACCCGGACTAACATAGCAGTATGACCGGGCACGTCGAGGCACCTGGTCAGGCGAACCACTTGGTTTTGAGGACGGTTGGCCATCTGAAAGCACAACCACAATGCAAAGACATTAGAATTTCTAGGGAAAATTGGACAGCATAACGGCTGTAAATGCTCAGAAAAAGATTTGAGACATCCACAACAGTTCACAATACCACTCAACAACATCATATCAAGGTTCTGATTCAATTAGCAACATACTAAGAATAGTAGAAACTGAACTGGGACTTGTAACAACAATCCTATAAGCTACTACGGATTAGTAACACATGAACCTGATAGAGGAAGAGAGCCCAGTCCTTAACCCACGTTGAATGAGGAGAGAATGACTCAGATCAGAGGCATAGGTAAAGGAGTAAAAGAACCTTACGTTCCCTCCCACAATCAATTCCCCTACATATAACTAGAGCATTTCTAGACTCGACATCGACCAGTTTGGCTCAACGAACCTACAGGCAACCTGGCTCTGATGCCAACGCTGTCAGGACCCCGATTCCAAGTCACATCGATCTAGCCAGTAACACCTCATATCACTTTGCGGCCTCACGCACGGTATCCCACGGGTGTCGCCTTACCATGGCCGGGACCGTTTGCGCCTTTTGGCTCACGTATATGATAGTGTCGCTAGCATCCATATGATAGAGAATCCGGGGCGACATGGCTAGTCGTGAACCCAAAGCGGCACAGACCTATGGAGACAGGCATACATGAATCACATCGAACATGTCGGTCATCAACGAGTGATTCCGGGCTGTAGCACTGGGCTAACAGGACTCCGGGGAACCCCGGGCTGTAGCAGGCTAGGCAGGACTCCGGAAGTCACCGTGTGACATTTCCTCGAAGGGACAGACATAGGGACGAAGTGAAACACATGCCGGCCAGTCAAGTGTCCTGAACAGTAGTGCTGGGCTAGCAGGACTCCGGTGAACCGGGCTGTAGCGGACTACTATGGCTCGAGGAACACTAGACTACATTTCCCCATAAGAAAGGCTGCCAAGGATAAACAACTAGATTGTCGGATCCCACTCATACCAAGCATTTCAACCATACACACAATATGCCCGATATGAGTACATACAACATGGCATCACAACAAAACTCTACAACTCAAGTACTTTATTTAAAGGCTCCAGAGAGCCATACATAACATGTTCATACAGATAGGGGTCACATGACCCGACACTCAAGTCATACAAACATACAAGCACATGCGGAAGCAACTAGTATGAGTACAGACTCTAGAAAGAAAGAAGGCTTCTCGAAGCCTATCTATCTACATAGGGCCCTCCATGGCCAGGATCACCACCTGGGTGTCTAGTCACTCGTCGACGTCAAGGTCTACATAAAACCCATCGGAGGGGGCATTGTTGTCGTCTGAAAATAATAAATAAGCAAACATGAGTACAAAGGTACTCAGCAAGTCTTACATCAGAACCTACTATACATTCTTATTCTCAAGAAGGCGGTGGGGTTGATGCAGCAAGCCAGCTTTGACTCTTGGCTAAGCTATCCTACGGAACTCCACCCGTAAAATAGTTTTCGCACACGAGTCCACTACTCACCAACACAATACTCCACCGGGGATCCTCCCTCGTCATCCTACGAGAGGGCCATCCTCGGTACTCACACTTATCTTGAGTTTTTTAGTAGTATCCATTAACTTGTCTATGAACTGTATAGGCAACCAAGTAGTCCTTTACCGCGGACGCGGCTATTCGAATAGTTTATACCCTGCAGGGGTGTACTTCGTCATACACGCTTTCACCACTTACCGCCATTTACACGACATGTACTCGGCAACCTTCAAGCGGAAGCCCAGCGAGGGTGTCGGCCACGGCCTACCTAAACACTTAAGTCTCTAGTCCAGGTTTATCGCCTATCCAGGTTCCATCCGCAGGGAGTCCGGCCGAGGTTTCCACATACGGCCCCGAACGATGTGAACAGGGTTCCCGAGACACCAAACGGTGACTCGGTACACCGTGCCACGGTGTATCTACCGCAACATAGCCCACCCCTAGGGTCAGCGCTACGCACGGCCGCCAACACATAACCTACAAACACCAGAAACTAATTGCAACTCCTGGACAGAGTACTAGGGTGATTAAGAAGCCGAGAGGGTCCATTGGTTTCGGGCCCAATGTACGGTAGTAACTGCATCTTAAATCACACATACAGATCTCAGTTCTTATGGACGGCCTCAATGAAACAACCCACCATGTACTCCTACATGGCCTCTCATCGATACCTTTACCAAAACATGTTCAATACATCCCTCATATTACCGACATAAGCATTTCACTCTAGCTCTTCACCCAGATGAACCAGACCTGACTCAACTCTAAGCATAGCAGGCATAGCAAGGTAGGAATCACATACATGGCTCAATCAACTCCTACACATGCTAGTGGGTTTCATCTAGTTACTGTGGCAATGACAGGTCATGTAGAGGGTAAGGGTTCAACTACCGTAGCACACAGCAGTTTGAATCGCGATGTCCTAATGTAGTAAACAAGAGCAGGAGCGAGAACATGGGTTGTATCGGAATGATCAATGGTTGCTTGCCTGATGGAGTGGTAACGGGATACTGCCCTTCAGTTGGATACTCGTGAATATCCTCGGAGGCAGAACCTACCACGAAGAACACATCGGAACACAATCAACACATGACGATATGCAACAATATGATGCATGCTATGACATGGCAATATGATTGTGTCTTGGCCTAATGCAAGCTAAAATAGGAAGGGATGAACCCATTTGAATCAAAGATTCAAATATTAGCTCATTAAACATGGCATTTATAGTGCATTTACTTATTCTACTTAAACAGCAAGGTAAACTTGTTTTGTCATGCATGAAACCATTACAGATGGATAGATTGAATTTTTCTGATAATTTTTCATATATAATTTATCTCATTTGGAGCTATGGTTGAATTTCTATGAATTTTTTAAGTTTGAACTATTTTCTGGAGTTTCCTGAATAAGAATAAATCCAAAAAATCAATTACTGAGTCAGCAACGCGTCAGGGTGACATCAGCAGGTCAAAGGCGCCAGTCCAGGTCAAACCTAACTGCTGGGGTCCACTGGTCAGTGTCTCTGTGCACTAACTACGTTTAGTTAGCCTAATTGACTGGCAGCGCCCACCAGTCAGTGACTATACTAATTAACTAACCTATTTAGTTAGCACTAACAGAGTAATTAGTCGGGCGGGGCCCGCATGTCGGTGAGAGAGAGGGGGGAGGTCAACCCACATCAGCAGGTCAACCTCGCCGGTCAAAACCTGCCGACGTTTAGCCGCCGGCGAGGCCAGATGCGGTGGCGCGCTGCGGAAATCGCCCACAGGGCACCAATTGATGCGTGGAGAGCAGCTACGGGTAGCTGGGAATGAACCGCGGCGTTTGGTGGTGGTGGTTGGGCTCGGGGTGGCTGGAAACGTCGCCGGCGACGAGCCTTGCGGTCGCCGGAGTCGGGCGAAAGTGAGCCCGAGGCTACGGGGCACGGCGAGGCGTGTGGTGAGGTGCGTTGTGCCCCTAGGGATGCAGTGAAGTAGTTAGACTAGGTGGCGTGGCCGGTGTTTGGCCGGAGACACGTCGGCGACGAGCTCCACGGCGGCGCGTGCGGGTGAGCTTCGTGTGCTTGTTGTGGTGCACGAGAAGAAGAACGGGGAGGATGGGGAGGTGCAGCAGCTCACGGCGATCACGTAGAGGCAGACGGCGCGGTCGGGGACGAGTCGATGCGGCGGCGATGTCGAAAGGGATGTCCGGCGATGCTCGGTGAAGATGAGCTCGAAGAAGACGTTGCAGAGCGTGTGAGCGCTCGGGGCTCAGCTGCTCGACGGAGTCGATGATGGCGGAGAGGATGGACACGGTGGTGCAACACGGGGACGACGGTGGACGCGGTTTCACGGTGGCGCGAGCACGGCAGCGTCGGCCATGGCGGAGGAAGAGCGATGGAGAGGGACCAGGGGGAAAGTGCGGTGTCTGCGAGGTCGGGGAATGCAAGGGAGTTCGTCCCACGTCGACAGGTCGACGAGGGGAGCGGCGAGGCGGCGGCAGCTGCGTGGCGCGCATGCGGTGCTCGCCGTCGAGCACCTGCCTGCTTGGCCAAGCCAAGCTGCTCGCTGGCGGGGTGGCTGGGCTGGGCCGGCAGGTGGGCCTGGTAGGTGGCGCTAGGTAAGTTTTTTTGTTTTTTTTGTTTTGTTTTCTATTTTTTTCTGTAGCTTTAGGGCTTTATTTAAAATACCTAGGCACTTTCTAAAATCCTGAAAATAATTGTGGGCTCTGTTGGGATTATTCCTAACAGCCCTGACTTAATTCTAGAATTATTTGAACATTTAAAATATTTATTAGCATTTAAATGTCCAAAGGCAACATACATATGATTTAATCCAGTGACCTTTTGTTAACCTAGAAAATTGTGCACCTATTTTGCCAGAGGTTCTAACCCAAGGCAAAGAGGGTGAACATTTTAGAAGGGCATTTCAGGTTCATTGAAATTATTTTTAGTAAACCCTAGTTGATTTCAAGAGGGGTGCTGGGGGTTCTGCCTTCCCCATTTCAAGTTTCTGATGAAAAATAAACATGATGCACACTCTAATGCATGGACTAGCTAGGGTGTGACAACTCACCCCCACTCAAAAGAATCTCGTCCCGAGATTTAGGATTCTCTGGGAAGAAGGTGGGGTACTCGAGTCGAAGACGATCCTCCCTTTCCCAAGTGGCTTCTTCCTCGGAATGATGTGACCATTGAACCTTGAGAAACTTGATATTATGACGTCGAGTGGTACGCTCGGCTTGATCAAGGATACGAACGGGATATTCCCGATAAGAGAGGTTATCTTGTAGATCAAGCGTTTCGTGGTCCACTCCACGGATAGGATCCACGAAGCAACGCCTGAGTTGTGAAATGTGGAAGACATCATGAACTCTGGGAAGATGCGGAGGTAGTTCCAATTGATAGGCAACTTCTCCTCGTTTAGCAAGAATGTGAAAGGGTCCAATGTAACGAGGAGCCAATTTGCCTTTGATACAGTGACCTTTTGTTGACCTAGAAAATTGTGCACCTATTTTGCCAGAGGTTCTAACCCAAGGCAAAGAGGGTGAACATTTTAGAAGGGCATTTCAGGTTCATTGAAATTATTTTTAGTAAATCCTAGTTGATTTCAAGAGGGGTGCTGGGGGTTCTGCCTTCCCCATTTCAAGTTTCTGATGAAAAATAAACATGATGCACACTCTAATGCATGGACTAGCTAGGGTGTGATAAGGACTAGGAAGGGGACGACTCGGAGCCAGGGAAGACGCAGCAGTGGAGGTGTGAGGCTGCTGTCGCCGCAGATTAACCGGGGGTGTGGGTGAGTAGATGGATGGCCCGGCCAGCGGTGGGAGTAGTAGGGGCGGTGAGGCCTCCACGGCATCACATCCGGCCACGGGAGGCAGGAGCACGCGACACGACTGGCGCTGGTTTGGGCGGCTGGAGCAAGAAGTCCAAAGGTTGAAGAAGCACTACGGCCGTTGGATGAACATCGTACGGTAACAGGAGCTAGAATCGTTCATATTGACTAAGTTGACAAAGCCCTCCGTCCCCGTCAACTTGGTAGGCCCACAAGTCAGCCTCCCACTATGCTGGGTTCCAGCTGGCAGGGGGAATATTCATTTTTTTGTGCGTAATAAGGAGGCACTTCCTTGCATGCGAAGATAGCTGGTGGGTCCGACATGTCAGCGGGGGGCACTTTATTTCGCGAAATACAGAGGCCCTTCCGGTGGGTCCCAGATGTCAGGTGGAGGAATCATTATTTTGCGCGTAATAAGGAGGCATTTCCTTGTGTGTGGCCGTGGACCCAGCTGACAGCCTCTCCACGCATAGTCTACTTCCGATGGTGTCGTTCGTTGACCACGTTGACCATGCCGCGCCGAGCGCATCCAAGGTGGTGGACAACGGCGAGGCCCCAGAAGCCGGAGATGGGAAGATGCGGGAGTAGAGTCGCAGACGGAGAGGTGTACGAGGGTTAACTGGTTCTAGTGCGATGTGGTTCAGCAGTCGGTGGAGAAGAACAGGAGGTGTGGAGGGGTGGAGGGATGGCCTGGCCAACGGTGGAGTAGCGCTTCATAGCGAAGCGTGCTAAGCAGAGCTGCTAGCAGCAGGAGGGGGGAGGTGGTCCCGGCGGTGCTGGAGGAAGAAGACGAGAGGTTGAAGATGGATGCATGTCGTTGGATGTAAATCCAACAGCTAACATGTCAGAATCATTTGTTGACTAAATTGACAACGACTTGCATTGGCTTCGACCTATTGGCCCACATTTCAGCCTCCAAAAATGTGGCACGTATTCAACCCATTTTTTCAGAATTTATAGTCTTTTTTTGTGCGGTAGAATTTATAGTCAATTTGATCTTTTTTTTGAATTACAGCCATTAGCTGGGCTGGGTGAACAAATAATGTAGCATCCATGCGGCCCGTTTATTTTATTTCCTAAAAAATTACAGGCCATTTGCACTTTCTCGAAATACACGATTTTGCTGGGCTGATTCTAATTATAATGTTGGGTTGGGCCAGTAATGTTATAAAAAAATAAAAAGGGGCTGAGCATTTTGTTATAAATATATTTAAATAATAAGTGATATTATTACATTCGTCCTTAAATCTTACCAAGCTTTTGTAGACAATCACTAGGATTTTCGTGCCAAAACAATCCAGGATTTTATTTGTTAAGAAATTATTTTTATAAGTTAATAAGATGTGGGATATTGGTTTCTTACATATGTAAGTATCTGTTAAATATATCATGACAATAAAAATAATATATAATAACATATGAAATATTTTTTTAGAAAAACAGGGAGCATCTCCCCGGTTCCATTGCTGAGAACGAAACCACAATATATTCTGATACAGCAGCTCAAAGAGCAGTTCGAAAGCAAAGGTAGAAAAGCTACAAACTAGGGGGGTGGATGAACAAGTTCTCTGAATAACACAAATCACCCGAGCGGTGCCAAAGGCAGAGCGGATAGAGCACTCAAATGACACAAGGAGGGTCCAGCGAAGCCTTCATGGTCTTCAGCCGAGGGGCCGTGTCAGCCTGCGGCGACCAGTAAGCAAGCAGAGAGACCGGGCTGGAAAGCGTAGCATGGTGGATGTCCCTCTTTTTCGGTGCCAGGTGCCCATCATCTTCATCAGAGATCTTGAGACGAGCCCACGGGTCCAACCCCAGAGCAGGTCGAGCCTTGTTCAGCCACAAGTGATCACCAATGGTTTCTAGAGGGATCTTGTTAGGGTTTCCATGAAGCTCATCAACTTGTCCTTGTCCGATCCGTAGGAGAGAATCGCCCAGTTCCTGACCATGTTCCTGATCAACCTCAAGACCCACGGAATGGAAATCTAGGAGGTGTTACTGAAAATGATAGCATTTCTATATTTCCAGAGGCACCAAAGGACAGCTGAGCTAACAGTGTTTAAAACTGAGCACTTTTTGGTAGCAATCCAGAATCTGGTGATAGATTCGAAGGATGAGCCAATCTGACTAGAGAAATATTCCTCAATGTGGGCCCAGAGATGTTTAGCAACTATACATTGAAAAAATAGGTGAGAACAAGACTCTTGTTCCAAGCAGTAAACACAATCAAGGGGTTTGATGATGTGTCTCTTCCTAAGGTTATCCCTAGTCATCAATTTGTTTTTGGAGAGAAGCCAGAGAAATACATGAATTTTAGGGGGAACTCTCAATTTCCAGATAGCAGGGATAAACACAGGTTGAACCCCTCTAAAGTTGATAACATGATAGAGGGAGCTGGAGGAATACTTCCCCTTATTGTCCAGCTACCAAATCAGGGCATCCGGCTCGGTAGTAAAGGTAATGCTTTTGTTAAAGAGAGTTTTAGGGATTGACCGTCCCAAACTTCATTGACACTTTTGTTAAGCTCATTGCGGACAGACTAAATAGGCCAAAATTGGACTGCTAGGGGGGATGTGCCAAACCAACTATCTTCCCAGAACCTGGTTCTGCTCCCATCCCCTATGTTTTGTCTGTAGCCAAATTTCACAGCATGCATAATATATTTTAATCCTTTCCAGAATCTAGAGGTCTTAGGGTTGGAGGAAGGTACAAAAATATTAGGTTTATTTCTTAGGTATTTATGGGCAATAAGAAGCTTCCAGGGTTTCAGGTCTTCCTCATAGAATCTTTTAAGCCAAGACCCTAGAAGACAGATGTTAATTTCTTGGAGGTTAGGTATGCCTAGGCCTCCAAAATCTTTTTTCATAGAGACTAGGGCCCAATTAGCAAGGTGTAGCTTCCTATTTCCCTCAAAATCATTCCACAAGCAATGAGACATCTGAGAATTGATGAGGTTCACTGCCCATTTAGGGAGCTTGAAGAAGGAGAGGAGATACACTGGAATGCTAGCCAAACAAGCTTGTATGAGGATCAATCTACCTCTGTAAGAGAGAAGTTTGCCCCTCCACCCAGCAATCCTTTTAATGATTTTATCCAGAAGGGGTTGGATATCCTCTCTCCTTAGTTTATCATAGTGGAGAGGGATACCTAGGTACTTTATGGGGAAGTTACGTTTATTACAGACTAGAATAGAGAGGAAGCCAGCTAACTCCTGATCATCCATGTTGATAGGTATGAGTTCACTTTTAGAGTAGTTGATTCTCATGCCTGAGACTTGTTCGAACCAGGTTAGAACAGTTTTCAGATTTCTAGCATGTGTGGAGTCATTGTCTAAGAAAAGGATGGTATCATCTGCATATTGAAGGCAGATGATGCCACCAGGGCAGACCTCAGGACAGAGCCCTGCAATCAGACTATGATCAGCAGCTTTGCTCAGCATTTTAGTAAGAACGTCCACTACAAAATTAAACAAAAGCGGGGAGATGGGGTCACCTTGCCTAAGGCCTTTACCAGCAAGGAAAAAAATCACTTTCACAGTTATTTAACTTGACCCCAACAGATCCCCCATGAGTAAGTTGCTGGATCCAACTCTCCTCTATGAAAGGCTTGGAAAAGATCTAAGAGATCATTTTTCACCAAGTCCCAAAAATGCTGGTAAAACAAGAAGGGAATCACATCAGGACCAGGAGCCCCATCAGGATAAGATCTAAAAATGGCTTCCTTCACCTCTGTCTCTGAAAAAGGGGCTTCTAGCAGCTCATTTTCAGCAGGAGAGACTTTTTCAGAAGCAGAGAAAAAATTGTTTTGTAGAGAGAACCCAGAAGGGTTTTCTTTCTTAAACAGGTCTTTGTAGAAGTCACTAGCCACTTTTAGCATCTCATCTACCTCAGTAACAGGGCCATTAGGGCCATCAAGGGAGTGAATGAGGGTTTTCCTCCTCCTCTGGTTAGCTACTGCATGGAAGTAAGCAGTATTTCTATCACTTCCAACATATCTAGCAGAACTGTGGGTTTTCCTTCTGACAGGGCAATTCTCAACTTTATGGGTAACCATTTTATAGATAAAACAACTCTTGGGCTTGACACATTTATCCAAATGATGCCCTGGTTCCCCACAGTTGTAGCAGATCACCTCAGAGTATGCCATAAGGCCCGAAGCAGGGGCAGGAGCAGTTTTCTGGATGTCCTATCTCTTCTTTTGCTGATTCTTGCCTTGAGATTTCCCACTGATCTGAGAGTCAGAACCACCAGCAGATTGATCTTGGGAAACTACAGGAGCCTGCCCAGATTGTGCCCCCATTTGGGGCGGAGGTGGGCCATACCACTGCCCAACCGGCGCTCCCCCCATTGTGATAGGGGAAATTCATCGGAGTTCCTGGTTCCTGCTCATCCTCCAGCCAGATGTTGTCTCCCAGGAAGCAGAAATAACCACCAGACAACTCAATTGAAGCAGATTGCAAGCCTAATTTCAATCTTCTGCAGGTTTGGGGGAGCGGTAAGGTAGGGGATCCACCTGCTCCGGCTCCGGTGGCGTGCTGGTGGGCAGGAGTCCAGTCAAGCATTCCCATCTCGCAGCATGGCGTGGATCTCCTGAATTCACTTCTCCTTTCGCCCATCAAACGAATGCAACCGGCGGCTCACTGGGGTGGGGCATCCCGTGCTTCTTCGAGAAATCTCCTTCGAAGTAGATCCACAGGGCTTGATTCAGCAGCTCCCAATCCACATGATCCTTGCACATCCGAGCATACCTGCGTGAGTGAGAGAATGGATTCGGTCCCTCCTCGGCTTCCTCCCTCCTAGCTTCCTCCTCTGCTTCCCTCCATTCGCGTGTGCACTGGGTCCAGGAGAGAGCATCATCACGGATCCGCATCGCCCGCTCCTTCCATCTCCTCCTTCGAGTCTCCTGCAGCACCGCCGGCGCGATGGAGTCGAGCGGCTGGAGCATCCGCGGGAAGGCTTTGTAGACATGTGGGAGATGCATCTTGTACATCTGTCTGTCTTCCAGCCATTCCCCCGTGGATATGGCCGTCGACTCCATGGGGCGCGCGAGCGGACTTGCTGAGGGGGGCAAGCGCGCCCGGAGTCAGGAGGCGGGTGGTGGCGGCGAGATCTATTTGCCAATTACTCCCTCCTTTTCGATTTATAGGGCTCAATTAAAAAATATCACCAACCAAGGTAGATGATGAATGGTGGAATACTTTTTGTAGTTTGCAAAAGTACTAATTAATGCACTTGTTTTCCTCAAAAAATTATGTTTATCAATGCATAAATTGCAATGCATGCATGCATAAAGTACATGTATTGGTCAATTTTATCTTAATACTTGCATGCAATGATTTAATGCACCTTGGAATCTGAACATGTGATGGAAAACAACCAAATTGAGCCTTATAAAATTGAAAAACTAAAATTTTGAGATAAGCCCTATAAACCGAAAAGGAGGGAGTATGCGAACTAAACAGTCAACATATAAAATAATTTAAATCTATATAATATAGTTAGAAGGGAAACATAAGTTGGACCTGGCGTTCCTATTCTTATATAAAAAATAGAACATACCTCTGTGTTTTCTTCAAAAAATACATAAATTGGGCTGCCAAAAATAAAACCTCGGATGGGAGGTCCATACGTCGGTCGATACATGATGGCCCTAAGAAAATACAAACATGCCTATGGACCTCCCATCCGAGGGCGTGGGCCGCGCATGTTAAAAATGAAAGCCTAGACGGGGCAACCCAAAACCACGTCCAACACTTGCCAAAACTTCGTCCCTCATTTTCTCTGTGTTTCGCACACTCGACATTGTGTGGGCATTTTGACTGTGCATCATATGAAGATGTGCTATGCATGAATGTTGGTCAACATGATGTTAACTGGCTGGTAGTTCCATTTTCGACCATGAATAAAACTTCCTACATGATGTTAACCCTATTTGAAAAGGCCATGTTAATATAAATGCTCTGCCTCTGAAAGTTGCAGTTTCTTATCTGAAACTGAACTTGCAGTTTCTAATCTGAAACTGAAACTTGCAGTTTCTTCTCTGAGAATCACATTGTTTGCACTTTTATACTCCTATGAAACTACATTTTTAAGTGCTAAAAGTAGATCTCTAGAATTCATAAAATACTTCATATGCTCAATACTGCAAATCTGAAATTCAAAAGACATTCATATCTGGAAGTACTCTCAAAATACACAACACAAAACACAATTCACAACTTGCAAATACTGACAACCCTAAGCTCCTCCTGACAATTCACAACCTGTCCGACTATTGGGCTGGGGGGGGGGGCAGCCCCCTCCTATTCCTCGGCGGCAGACAGCCGCCCCGTGAGACGATGTGAACAGCAAGGGAGACGATGGCGGGGAAGCGTCATCGGGCCAACTGCTTTTCTCATCTTGTAGTTGGGTTCCGTCGACGAAGACTCCACCAGCTCGCTCTGGTAGGACACCCTCACAAACGGCACCCTATAGAGCGCTTGTTTTGGATTAGAACGGGAGAGGAGCAACGCTGGTTTTGCACTGGAACAGGAGAGGAGGGGCGGTGGTTTTGAAATGGAAGAGGAGAGGAGCGGCGCCGCATTTAGATTGGAACAGGAGAGGAGCGGCGGTGGTTTATGAGGAGAAGAGCGGAAGAGCGGTGCTGGTCTTGGAAGTATTTTGTTGTTGTTTCGCGTATTTTGGGTCAAAGTTTGACCATGTATTGTATTTGACAAGCAAAATGTGAATGCATGTCACCAAAAATTGTACCGTTTGGTTCGTATCTGAATGTACTTTCAAATTATACTCCCTCCAGTTTTTTATACAAGGCCACAAACTCATATTATAGGTACCAAGGTAAAAATCAATGCTATGTTTAAGTCAATGTTGCTAGCTAGCTTGTCAACTTGATTGTCGTGTTAATTAATGTGTTTTTTCTCTCCCAAGCACAACAAGCCAACCCTCTTACTCCTCATTGGTTGATTAATGTTGGGAATGCAAGCTAACCATCTCACTCCCACATGCACACAAGGGATATTAGTGTCCTCGGGTGCTAGTACGAGGCAAACGCCATCAATTTTGCCTCGATTAATGTTAGTGGCCTTGCATAGTTGCAAATTGTAATTTTGATAGTGGCCTTCTATACAACGTATAACATATATTTTATGTGCGAAAATCATGGTCAATTATGACCCAGAATAAACGGGAGACTAGTTAATGTGGGGTCGCTTTCTTAATTGAAGGGTAAATTGATTTTTATTTTGATCCAGTCAGAGCGCGCCGGCCCTCTCGTCCAATCCTAAATTGCTGCCGCACGCTCCTCTCCCTCTTCTCCATTGCAAAACCACCTCCTCTCCTCTCCATCATCTCCATTCCAAAACCACCGTCTTGCCTCTCCCTCTTCTCTATTGCAAGACCACCGTGTCTCCTCCGTTTTCTAGACGCTTTGCTCCATGGCGCGGGCGCAATCCATGGATACAAAATTAGTATACTGTATACTATTTAAAAGTCGAGGGCGGGGCTTTTCCTGTGCGGTAGGCGGCGGGGCAGTTCCGCCTAGTCGGTTCGACAAAGACGCGAGAAGACGAGGGAGTAGGCTGCTGCAAACGTAGGGCTGTGTGATTTGACAGCGAGTTACTGCTGGACAGGTGGGGCCCCGTGATTTGACTTGCCATTATCATTTTAACTGCGGCGCTACGACCGGCGTGAGTCTCCCAGATTCCTGAACACCTCCATACAGGTGCCTCTCCCAATGCTCCACCATGTAGTAGAGGTTGGCTCTTGCATGAGAGCCCACTTCTCCACTTTTTCCTTGCCTCTCTTTCCTCCACATATGCAAAAATGCCATGTAAAGCGCACTATTGTACTTACTTTTACTTGCTCCTACAGGTGCTTAAGCTTGCCACATAGGCATAAAGTCTGATGTGGCAAGTTAATCAAGAAGAGATAGACTAGTTTGGTGACCCAAGGAAGAAACGGTGCTAAGCGCGTGTACCTAGGTGAAAAGACAATTTTGAGTCTATAGCTAATTAAATGAAGCAAACTTAGCAACACCATTTCATTGGAAGAGGTCACTCCTTGGCAAATGCAATAAATACACGCGCTTACTAGCACCGTTTCTTCCTTGAGTACGAAGAAAGAGATAGAGAGGAGTAACAAAAAATACACTTATAGCCAACCTTGTTGTAGTATGAGTGACTAAGTGATGACTATGTATGACATGCCAACATCTGATAGCCTAACGCACCGTGTTAAATCTCCAAGGGCGCGACCGCGCGAGCGATGCGACGGTCGTGGTAGGCGCGACCATGATACGGGCTGCTGGCAGCCCTTGGATCTGAGATCAAACGGTCACATGCTAAGTTGCTGAAAATTTGCAGAATAACCCTCCAGGATATGATATTCACCCATAGGTCTAGAATCACGCCATGTAACCATTCGATCTCAGATCCGAGGGCTCTCGGAAGCCCGTATCATGGGAGAATGGAAAACCACTACCCTGCCGCTCGCACGCTAGCAGTTCGCTCCTACTCGTCCCCGCACGTCCTTCAATACTACGGTGGTTCGCTCCTAGTCGTCCCATCCATTCACATTACGGCAGTTCCACTAATCCTAACCCTCCTCCCAAATCCACGGCATCCCAAATCTCCATGATCGGCGGCGAGTACAAGGTTAGAACCATCACCGGCGATGAGTTCGACGTCATCTACACCCGTTCTTCCGCGACGGTGAAAGGATGCCTTTCTCGCTTCAGACGCATGTTCAAAAACTCAGATGATGAGTGGGTCGCTGGGCTAGATGTTGAGAACACCACGGTCCTGGGACAAGAGAATGATCTA
This sequence comes from Triticum dicoccoides, assembly GCF_002162155.2. NCBI lineage: Eukaryota > Viridiplantae > Streptophyta > Magnoliopsida > Poales > Poaceae > Triticum > Triticum dicoccoides. Next base: position 94,883,234 of record NC_041388.1, read on the forward strand.
AAGGACGAAGAGAGGAAGAAGCCCGCCATGATCCAGGTTTGCGTGCATGACTTATGCTTGGTCTACCACATATGCCATGCCGATGTTGAGTCCCAGGATTTTAAGGACTTCCTCGGGAGCAACCTAGTCAAACTCGTTACTGTAGACTTTGCTAATGACAAAGAAATCCTGGGTCGGATAGGCCTCGTTGTAGGCAACCCCTTCGACCTCCAGAAGAATCAGCTGGTGCCCTCTCGCCAGCCTTCAATGCTGACCCTGGCAGGAGCCATGGTTCATCCTTCGTACGGTAAACTGGTGAAACCTCCATACACGTTTCATCATCATGCATGGCAGCGGAATGTACTAGATATAGACCACATCCAGTACGCTACAATGGATGGCTACCTTTGCTTCAATATCTACAAGGGTTGGATGAAGAGCAATAGCCAAGTGTGCGGTTCAAGCAAAGAAGTATCGGCCAAGAGGAAGAGGGACAAGGACAAAGTCGAGGACATGGACGAGGACTCCGAGTAAGGTGGCAGTGTTGTTGCTCATGGTGGTTCTAATGCAGTGTCTACCGGAACAGTTCCAAAGTTTAATTTCAGGTGTGCTTAATTTAATTTGAGGCGTGTGTTGTGCTGAGCCCCCAGTAGAACTATGTTATGTTTCTTCTCGTTACTTTAACTCTTCAGTACGTACATACTAGTATTTCTTACATTTCATCTTTTAGTTGGTATAGTACTACCACTCGTTTCTTCACATTATATACGTACAATATATACGGCCAACATCATATAGCCAGCAGTTTAGTTGTCAAAGAATTTCAGGGTGCTTAGTTTTGTCAAAAAATTCCAGGATGCTTAGAGGGTGCTTGGATCCAAGGGACTTATTTTAGTCTGACTAAAAATAGTCTCTTTAAGAGGCTAAAGTTCCAAGTACCCCTAACTAAAGACGGGCTAAAACTAGTCTTGAGACTAATTTTTTTAGTCAGGGGTACCCCTACTAAAATGTGGATTAGTCCTCTCTCTACTCATTTAACTCCTCTCCTTTAACACAGGCGAGTTCTGGATTGGAGGGTTTGGAGGATAATAAATGCTCATTAACTTGATTTTAGCCTTTTTAGTATTTGGATCCAAGCATGGGTGAGGCTAGCATGTTTTAGTCCCACTACTTTTAGTCACGGGACTAAAACGTATCCAAGCACCCTCTTAGTTTTATTTGAGGGGTGAGTTGTGCTGGACACCATTATTGTGACTAGCCTTTTTAATAGTACTATATGCATAATTTGGCGACGAGCGCTCTCTATATGTACCACCTTTTTTTTAATTTCAAGTTTTGCTCCATGCCGCAATCCATCGATACTACTGCTGTACAAAAGTATACATTTTTTAAAAGGCTAGAGGGCGGGGCAGTCTAGCTTGGTCGGTTTCACGAGAGGCGAGGGCCTTTGTGATTTGATGGCTCATTACTACTGGAAGGCGGGGCCTTGTTATTTTACTACTCGTATAAATGCGCCGACGACCTGATCGAGAAGGAGCAGAGAACTGTGCGGTATACTCAAGTTTTCCACTGGAGTAGTACTGCGACGGAGGAGCACGAAACACGGAAGCCCAGTGCCATATGGAGATAAAAATGATCTAATTTGCTAGTCATCTCATTGTTAGCATTGTTCTATTCATTCCCTCAAAAAAACATTGTTCTATTCATGCCTCCAAAACACGTGACACGTGCGGCGAAACACCCGAAGCAAAAGATGAAACATAGGAGCAAAAGAAGAAGGAAGATTATCACCCCAAATGATCTAATTCGCCGCGGAGTCGTAACTGCTTCTTCATCACCTGCACGACCTCCATCTCCTTGCGCGTCTCCTCTGCCATCTTCATCATTGTGTCCATGATGCGGCATTTCTTGACGCGAGCCTTCATCATCTGTTCCACGGCCATATTATGTACCTTGACAGCAGTCGGGTGCTCGATGCGGAGCTTCGCCAACTCTTCCTTCTGTTCCATGGCGAGGGCCTGCATCATCTTCATCGAGGAACTACTATTCTCATGCAGCTTCTTCCAGCCAGCGTTCTTCTCCTTCAACAGGTCGATCTCGTGGCAGAGCTTCGCATTGTCCTCCCGAAGTCACAGGATTTCGCCGGTCGCCTTCTTCTCCGAGGCAATGCTCTTCTTCAGCAGCATCACCAAGCCGGCGGTCGACTCCCCCTGCTGATTGAGCTCCGCGGGCATGTCGTCGAGGCTCTCCTTCAGCAAGTCCATCAAGCCTTGGATGAACTCATTCTGCTTATTGAGCTGATCGGGCATGCCGTCGAGGGATAACGACTCCAGCTCCGCCGGCTCGGCATGTTCGCCTCCGCGGCTAGGGCGCTCCTGGGAGCCATCGCCTGCCTGTGAGAGATCTTTCGAGGTATCTGCGTGGTGGCGAGCCCTCTCTTTTTTTTCCGCAGCCTTGGTTGCCGCTTCCTTGTTACGGGTAGTTCTCGACCTAGAGCTCCGCTCACCGGCCATGGCAACGACGGACGAAGAAGAAGCACTTATGAGGAGGAAAGGTAGAGTGATTTTCGGTTAGGTAGTTCCCCTTTTTATAACCTAAGTACTAGCACTAGTACTAATACCCGCATAGTGGGAACACGTTCAGGTTTGGTACGTACTACTAGTAGGTGTGAGCAAGCTTTCGAATGTGATGGGAACAAGGTAAAGATTAATTGATGGTTTTGGTTTCGAGGCCCGAAACGGCTCCCGATGAGTTTAGCAGAACGTAAATTTCAAGTACTACACTGCTCAAATGCGTAAATATTGAGTAGTATGTTACTATCAAAAATTGGCACAAAATATGAAGGAGACCAATGGAAGTACTACTAGCAACCCACGATTTAACTACTCGCATGCGCGCAGTGGAGTAATAATGTCTTTCTTCCGCCCTCACGTCCACTCAATTTGCATGCGCTGTATTAATCAACCATCAATGAAGTGAACGACTTTACACGCGTCAAATTATCACATGGGGTGGATCTTGGTACAAAATTGCGTCCGCCCGTGTACCCGCGTGTGCGTGCGAGGAATGAGTGCGTGCATGGCGTGTGTGCACATCTTCGCTTCATGCATGTACCGCCAGTATGGCTCAGGGAGGACGAGTACATTCTTCTTGAACCAGCAACACGTCACTGTGATCAATCCACGCAAGGAGGTCGCAACAACGCCTACACATGTGCCACGTGGGTTCATGAACTGTAAGAGAGACACTTTGTAGCGTGCCATTGGTATTCTAGTTTACGTGTGTTGCACAAACTCGAAATACTAGTAAGGTACACGTGCATTGCACGCATCAGATTTTGCAACCAAATTATGAATAAATACCACACTATAGCATGTAAGCTCTGAGTCATATATGCCTGATGTAGCCCTTCGTTTAATTCTTATAGTTCATATCATTCAAAATCAATTAGTTTTTATAAAAAGCTAAGAACGCAGGAATAGGAAAAGGATGGGATTATAGTGGAATGTCGTCTTGAATCCTACATGATTGTACGAGTGTTTGATTGTGCATAGAAAAAATGCAGAATTCTTTCAAAGAGGTTTGAGTGGATGGGATGTTTCCTATGAAATCTAGTGCAAATGAATCATATGGAAAAATTCCTATGGTTTCCAATCCTACGAATCAAACAACCAAGATAGGAAAAATTCCTAATGATTAGAATCCTCCAAAATTCCTTTGAGAATCCTTTGAATCAAAGAAGACCTTAATATATTTTACGATTCATGGAATTGTGCGTTGTAAAGCATAAAAAAACAAATAATGGCAATTCAACTAGAAAAAAAGTTTGGGCAGTTATGATACGGAAGAATCTAGAACAAAAGAGAACCACTATTGTTTTAAGGTTTGTGCATTATGCTTAAGTTCAACCATGGAGTCTGCTAGATTGTACATGTGGCAAAATCTGGTGGGTGGGCTAGAAGATGGTGCAAGGGGCCGATTGGAGGGAGACTATGAAGCAATGCACAAGTGGAGATCGATATTTAGAGAGAGGGGGCGAACACGTGCGCTGATGCGTGCAGTGGCGGAGCCATGAAAAATAAATGAGCTAGGGGGCCAAGCATTGCTAATCCTTTACAAGGAGGGTCAATTCATGAACTTAAACCATTTTTAGCAGCAATTGTCTAATGATCACATTCATATTAGCCTTGATATATAGTGATGTTAGGGGGGAGGGAGGCATGGCCCTTATTGCCCCCTGTCTTCACCATTGTGCACGCATCTGAGAGATGAAGAGGAAGGCATGGATGATGAGAGGGGGACGTTGGATACATAATTAATGTGGGTGTATTAGCTATATATGTTAATCCTATATAGAGAGATATAGATTGATCGATGTGGACGTGGGAAAGAGGGTGAGACCTCACTGGATATATCGATTGATCGATTTGTGTGGAAAACTATGAAAGACCTAGCTATATACAAACATACATAGAGGAACATCGATCGTTGCGCATGCACGCGTGAGAGATAAAGAATGCCCCATATGATGGAGAGGGGGATGTGTGTTGGTGTGTGCCTTCATGGGAGACCGACCTGAAGAAAAAAATTGCATGCGTGCGATGGATAATGCCGACCGGTAGTGTGTGTTCATGCATGCACGAGAGAAAGTTAGTGGTACAATTATAAAGAGAAGACTACTGTGTGGGTGTAAAAGAATAGCTGAATAGGTGAGGTCACAATCAATGTAAAGTTGAATTCAAATATTTGAATAAGATGTCCTCATGTTTGAAACCCATGCATGCATGAATATAACGGAGATCTGCGCGGTGTGGTTTGGAAACGAGCATGTTGTAATGTATACACATTGAACAAGGTCAGACTGATTCGAATTTGAGATATCGATGGCACACATCATTTGGCCACGTCGCATCCGTGCATGGACACACTATTCTAATTGGAGATGATGGGCGGCTTTTGCATCACATATCTATATCTATACCCCTATATATATTATATATTTTTATATTGTGTGCGGGTAACTTTAACTTTGAAAGATGGTCGTTGGATGAGGTGAATCCGATGGTCCAAAGATGGAAATTTGAGCACTACTGGCCATTGGATATCATCTAGATTCCACCAGATTTCGCCACATGTATAATCTAGAAGACTCCATGGTTGAGCTTAAGCATAATGCACAAACATCAAAACACAAGCACTTCTTATTTGTTCTAGAATCTTCCGTATCGGAATTGCCCAAATGTTTTTCTACATGATTTGCCATTATTTGTTTATTACTTTATGTCTTACGACGCACAATTCCATGAATCTTAAAATAGATTAGCTTTCGTATAAAAAATAGATGATTTTGAATGAAATGAACTACAAGAATTAAACGAACATCTACATCATGCATATATGACTCAAAGCTTGCATGCTATAATGTGGTATTTATTCATAATTTGGTTGCCAAATCTCATGCGTGCAATGCATGTGTACCTTACTCTAGTCTAAATGGTGTTTGTGTGTGTGTTGTGCGTGTTGAGGTGCAAATTGTCTTTTTTTGGGTACACGTTAAGCTTGTTCTTCTGAAATTTCAAGCCGCGCCTTGTTATGCCGAAAATTCAAGCTAGCGTCTCTGTCTATCGTGCTGCGAAACTCCCGCCTCTTCAACCCGCGCCTTGTTAGCCCGAAATATTTAAGATATATCTTTGTCTCGTTGTGCTCCGACAACTCCCTCCATGTCAACCCACGCCTTGCTATTCCGAAATTACAACGCGCGCGAAAACTCCCACCTCCTATGAAATCCAGACACGTGAAATGCCCGTGGTACCCCTGAACCGAAAGAACCGCCTCAGATCGGTGGGGGTACTTTCGTAACTTACCCCACATTTCGGACAAGCGCGTCTCTAAGCCATGGTTCCCCACTGCCATCCCATCCGCCCACCCATTCATACACCGAGGCTGCGAAAACCCACGATGAAACCCCACACCCTGCTCCGTCCACCACCCAGCCGGAGCCTCTTCCCTGACGACGTCGTCCACAGCAACACCTCGACGTCCCTCATCCACCATACTGGATGAGGATCCGTCGTCGATCTCATCGTCCCGCCGGTTCAGCCATCCCGTCCTCCACCTCCAAGGAGCTGCTCCGATGTTCCCCTCATCTTTCGTGCCACCTCCATTCCCACACCGTCGTCTTCACCTGCACCACCGGAAGAGCATCATCATCACCGTTTCCTCAGATGAAGCTGCGGCCTAATCAGCGCCACCAAAGAGGTTGTACACTAATCGCCGCATTTTCTTCTTGATTCGATCTCACGGTGCTGCCGGCGCTCGGTCCCGAGCCGACACGGCGCGACTCCATCCACGGCGGCGTCGCCGGCCACTTCCTCCACGGCGTCGCTCCCTCGGCGGCGACGTCCACATCAGTAGGACTTGCTGCTGCTTTAGCTCTCGCTCGCGCTGCTGCTCTGCTCTTGCTCTCGGTCCCCTGCCTGGGCTGCTATTGCTATTGCTCTTGCTCGCGTTGTTTCTCTCGCTCTTTCTCTTGCTTGCGATGCTGCTCCGATTTAGCTACACTTCAGTTGACTGAATCGACTTTTGGGTCAGTCGATTTTTAGGTGGTGGGGGGGCTCGCCAGGGTGAAGGAAGAACCAGCCGCAGCAGGGAGGGGGGCTCGTCGGAGAGATACCCCACTATCTATCTTAGGGTTCAGGATGGGGGCGGTGGTTGCCAGCGGTGGCGGGGCGGTGGCATGGGGATCGCCGAAGAAAAAGCTTGGCACAGGGTGGCCTAGAGGGATGGCCGGGGCGGAGGCGGACCAGCGGTGGGGAGTGTTTTCGGGGCGGGCGGGGCGGCGCACCGTTGGCCGCGGGCGGCGGGGGGCTGCTGTTTGGCCGGCTCAGGGGGGTGAAGGTTGAAGATGAACCGCAGGCCCTTGATTTCGTATCCAACAGCTGCAAAATTGACTGACCAGAGATGAAAAAGTCAATCGACCGACGTGTAGCCTCACCTTGCTAGTGCGTTCAGTTTCAACCGCAAAATTCAATTTCGATAGCAAAATTCAGTTTTGACAGTTAAGTTCAGTTTCGACAGTTAAGTTCAGTTTCGACAGTTAAGTTCAGTTTCGACAGTTAAGTTCAGAGATGAGCGGCTGATGTATTTTGCACCTAGCACTTTGTGGTTATGTATTTTACGTCATGTATTAGAATTCCACTCAGGTTAACATTGTTCATTGTCTCTCTTGTCCTGCTTCAGCCTCGGCGTCGTACAACTCACCGGAGCTGCTCCAACGATGAAACCCTCCATCACAGCGGAGCAGTACCTCGAGCTCCCTCTCCAGACACCTAAGATCTTCTTCCCCTCCTCCGACAGCCAAGTCAGCCGGAGCATCCTCACCGGCCAACCCAATCACACTGAGATCGAGATGGCTTTGCCAAAGAGGTTCTACACTTGTTGCATCTCTTTTTTACTCTACATGTTATATATATTATCCACTGAGCACTCGTAGTAACGGGAAATACGATTATTTTATCCTACTATATGACAAGCAGTGAGGTACCAGGCAACTTAGCTATCCGTGATGGACTCTCTTGAACACCATCATTATTTATCTCTGCGCGTTTCAGCTGTGCATTTGTCGATGGGCCTGGGAGTTGAGCTAGTATGGCAGTGGCCTGGGTCCAAAGTAATTGAAGTAGAACAAATTTTTTTAGTGTAGGATTTTCCTTGCTCAAGCCTTCCTACTAGAATCGCCAGTGCTTGAAAGGAAAAGTGAATGAAAAACATCGGAATTGGAAAGTTTCCTATGGTACTACTTTTCATGAATTTGGTGCAAAGGAATGGAGCAAAGGAAAACTGTAGGATTTGTTCCTTTAGTGTCTCCTTGAAAGAAAAACCGTAGGAATTCTAATTTCCACTTCTCCTCCTTTTCATATTCCTATTCATCAAGCACAAGACTAAGAGATAGTAGCATAATAGCATTATAACCGTACATTTTCTTGTGGTTTGACTTAATATCACCATGCTTTTTTGCATCCTATGATCTTCCAATTGTTGTGAATCAAACACCCAGATTGGCAGAAATCTTGTGTTTTTAAATTCTTTGTTTTGCATGTGCATTCCTATCCTATTCCTGTCTATTTCCAATCCCTGCATTGTTAGAATCCTCAAATTCAAACAAGCCCTTACTCAATTACTTCTGTTACAGATATGTGTCAAAGAAAACCTTGTGTGGTTTGTCCTGCTCCTGCGGCGCTGTGTTCCACCCCAGCTCAGCTGCTCCAATGACAGAAGGGTTCACCAAAGCAGGGATCCTCTCTCCAGACTGTCTTTCGGCGCCTCAGATCTTCTTCCCCGCCGCCGGCAGCCACGACAACTGCATTACCATCATCAACTGAGCAGATGACCTTGAGGATTACACGGGTCCGCAAGAGAGGTCGCACTCTTCCGTGTCTGCTTACGTTGTGCGTCTCTTAATATGATGACATGCTACATTATCGTCGTGCTCACCTATTAGACTCCGAGTTAGTTCCAAACTAATGCTGAAACTTGAGTTTTTAAATGGTTGTGGGGTACATATTGGGGCAGCAATCAGTACTATCTGTCTACTATCTGGTTAATCTCCGGTGTCTACTATGAGTTTCATGTTGGGTGCAAACAAACATTAAAGGAGTCATTATCTGTATTTTTTAACTAAATCTATTATCTGCCTGCTATCATTGGTTTTGGGTCTATCCACAGTTTGCTACCATCACTTTGGATTTGTGCATGCACTCCTTACATAATCTCACTATGTTTTATTCCTATGCATGCCAGTTATTGTACACAATGGAACTGATCATGTAGAGCAAAAGAGACGAGCCTTGCATGGCAATAAAATTTCATGCAGACGTCGTTCCATGGTGGGAGCAAAGGCAGCCCCCCTCCACCCATTTCGGATCGTAATCAAGAGGAAGATAACTGTTATGAGGGGGATTCAGAAGGAGAAGACCACTCCTATTTACCCTATGAGGTCTTCGCTCTAACTTGTCATGCTGATGTTGGTAATATCATGCATATGGTGCCTTGCATTGCTTACTGTATACATTAAAGATGTCATCTGCTTAGTTTAGACATGCTTTATGTCAATGCCATCTGTTTAGTTTCTTTATCGTATATGTGAATCATGCAATGCCATCTTGTCTAGCCAGGCATCATATATGTGAATTTTGTAATGCCACCCTGGTTAGCTAGTCATATTATATGTGAATTATATCATGCCATCATTTTTTTATTACGTTTAGTACATTCACTCTTCCTGTGCATCATCCATTTGGCACGGTCATGGAAAAATCTGGAGTGGAAACAAGGTCTTCAGAGCAGATAATGCTATCTGACGAAGCGCATGTCTTGCTGGTTACCGGTAGCTCCTCAGAGGAGGATTCAGAGACAGATGACCAGTCATATTCCCCCCCCCCCGAGGTGCATGCCCTAACTTGGCAGGGTTATGTTGCTCATATCGTGCGTATGGTATCTTGCATTGCTATGTCATTTGCTTAGTTTAGACATGCTTTGTGTGAATGCCACCTGTTTAGTGTCTAATTACCATATATGTGAATTATGCAATGCCATCTTGTTGCAAGACATTATATATGTGAATTATGCAATGTTATCTTGTTGCAAGGCATTATGTATGTGAATTATGCAATGCCATGCTGTTTAGGCAAGCGTCATATATGTGAATTATATCATGCCGTCCTTTTTTTTGTATTTCTCATTGCTTTTGTCGACAATGTTTGTATATTCAACTGATCTTCCTGTGCATCAGCCATTTGAATTGGTGATGGAGAAATCTGGAGTGAAAACAAGGTCTTCAGAGCAGACAATGCTACCTGCTAAAGCAGATATCTTGCTGGTTACAGATAGCTCATCAGAGGAGGATTCAGAGGCAGATGACCAGTCCTATTATCCCCCTGAGGTGTATGCTCAAACTTGGCAGGGTTATATTACTCATATAATGTATATGTTATATTGCAATGCTTAGTTTTTACATCATATACACAATATTGAATGCCATCTCCTTAGTTGACACATCATATATGTGATTGCCCTCTGCTCACTTCCTTAGTATATAAATCATATATTTGAATTATGTCATGCTATGATGTTTACATAGACAGCATGTATCTGAATTATGGCATGCCAACCCATTTTCTAAAGACATAATATAGTTATATCATCTCATCCTGTTTACATAGTCATCATATTTAAATTATGTCATTCTATCCGTGAATTATATCATGCCATCATGTTTCCATCGACGACATGTTTGTGATTTATGGCATGCCAACCACTTTAATAGACACATCGTATAGTTATATCATGTCATCCTGTTTACATAGTCATCATATTTTGAAGTATGTCATTATATCCTGTTTAGTTAGCCATCATACATGTGAAATTGTGTCATGCTATCCTGTTTAATTAGCCATCATATATGTGAAATTATGTCCTGCTATTCTGTTTGCTTAGACAACATAAATGTGAATTATTTCCTGCCCTGTTTTCTTCCCTACTATCCATTGCACCTGTCTATATTACAATGTCTGTACATTCAATTACTTTTCTTATTTATCAGCCATTTCAATTGGAGGGAGTGATAGCAGTATCTGTGGGAGTAAAAACACGGTCTTCAGAAAAGATCATGCTACATGTCGATGCAGGTAGAACCACGGTTGTACTTGCCCAAGAACCAGCCCCACCACACATAACCCACACTCATGCAGATTGTACCCCTACCCAGTTGGACAGAGAACCAGCTACACCCCTTCTAACCCCAACCCCAGCAGATAGACACCCAGTTCCCGTTGACACAACACCGTCTCCACCACAGAGCACCCAAACATGAGCAGTTAGTAAGGCAATTGCAGTGCCCAAATCACGAGGACCACCACTCCGAACCCGAAGTCAACGCTTAAAGCAGAAGAAGAATTGTTCTCAGGTCAGGTTCCGTAGCTATGGTTCATACTACTTTGCTCTTGCATCACTGTATTTACTGATACCAACTAATTTCAAATTTGAAGGATGCAATTGAAACTCCAATGGCGCAACAGGTATGTTTTAAACCTGTTTCTTCAACGTGTTTGGTTGTTTGCTGTTGTAACTTGCTCCATGTTGATTTCAGTTTCAATTGAATAAACAGGTATGTTCTCATGCCATGCACATTACAAGTGTTGTTATTGCTGTGTAGTTTCCCACACTTATATTCTGTCTATGCCGCTTTGTCTTAAATAGATATGATTCGAACTGTATCTATCTTGATTTGGCAACATAAACTAGAATGATATAGACCATACAGTGACCATACTACATAGATATATGTTTGTTTCATGCTGTTATCCTGTCCACCTTACTACTAAACTGGTAAACCTGAGATGTGTTTGTTTGTTTCTCTTTTAGAACGCGGATAAAATATTGGAGAAGAGTACCCTGTTATGCAATGGTAAAGGAAGTAATGCAGATAAGGTTCAAGATAGTGAGACATCCCTATTTGTCTCCAAGAAAGCTGATAAAAACTATATTGAAGACACTGAGACAACCCCAAAGTCCTATCTTGATGTAGTGTTTGAGTTACTGGCTACCACTGCTGGCACTAGCTCTTCGAACTCGTTGCCTGAATCAGTTTGGCTTCTTGAGTCTCAACTTCAAGTTGAAACACATCGATCAGATGTTATGCGACAGGAAGCCGAAGGACTGAGGAAGTCCCTGCAGAATTCAGATGCATACTTTCTGGTGCAACAGCAAGCGCTGGAGGACTTAAGCGCCAAACAAGAGAAAGTTAATAAGCTTGCTAAGCATCTTGCCAGCATTATGGGTACGTAGGATATTGTTTCTTGAGCTCTTCTGAAGTGGTTTCAGTTCTGGACTTGTTTTGCTGCGGCGTTTATATGCTGCTGTGTTCCCTATATTTGCACTGGTGGCGAACTTTGATGCCCAGTGGATGTAATATGTGTAATAGCCGTGATAGCCTAGTGTAAGTTGCTTGCTTATTTATGTCCTTGTTGTCTTGTTTATTTGTTTGCTTGTAGTCAATGCAGTTCTTTTTCTGCGGTTTGCTAGTGGCTGCAATAACCTATTTTTAAAAACTAGGCCACAATAACCATGGGCTAATATTTACTGTAGTGACACTGGGCCTCCTACGGGCCGTAGAAATAGTGGGCCTTCTACGGGCCATATAAACAGTGGGCCTTCTACGGGCCGTAGAAGCAGTGGGCCTTCTATGGGCCGTAAAAACAATGGGCCTTCTACGAGCCGTATCATCAATGGGCCTTATACGGGCCGTATGATCGATTGCCCAAACATGGGCCGAACAGACCGCATTCTGGCCGTAAACGGGCTAGAGTTGGAATCGTCTGTTCATGGGCCGACCATAACGAGCCATCGTTAATAGGCCGTATTTGATGACGTTATGAAAATGGCCCAACGTATTAACGGACCACAAACGGGCCGACTGTAACCACGGGCTGAATTTGGCCCACAAGTAGAAAATGATAGTAACGGGCCGTAAGTAAATGAATGCTGGAAATGAGCCCAAGAATAGATGGGCTCTGAAGAAGGCCGGAAGATAACATGGGCTGGAAACGGCCCAACGGTATAATGGGCCGTTAATGGGTATAAAGTGATACACTGTTAATCACGGGCCAGTTTCACCACGGGCCTTTAACGGGTGTAAAGTGATACACTGTTCATTATGGGCCAGTTTCACCATGGGCCGTTAATAGGCCAAGAGTTACATAGGGCCTCATATGGGCCGAAAGACGTCATGGGCCATACATGGGCCAGAAGTCAAAATGGGCTGGAATCATATTGGATGGCCCAGATGACACTATTGGGCCTAATTCGGATAGGGCGTAACGGGCCTTGGGTTAGCGGGTTGTAAATGGGCTATATTCGAACAGGCCGTTAACAGGCTTTCCATGGGCCGACCCGCTGGCTTTTGACCAAGTCAAACGGGTCGGCCTTTACATAGGAATGGGCCTCTGTTGGGCCGTGCCACGTGTCGACGTATCATAGGCGGCTATCTGACCCACTTACGAGCTGACACGTGTTTCGTCCGGCCAATAAGAATTTTACACGTGGAAATTTCCCATTGGTCGGGGCTGTTAACGGGTTATCGGATCCAAAACCCGACCCGATAGCTTAACGGTGTTCCGTTACGGTGGATGCCATGTGTCGGTCACCCTTGACGAAAGCACTTCTGTGACGAGCGATTTATCGTCATGGAAGTGGACACTTCCGTGATGATAATTTTGGTAATGTCATGGAACACTTCTACGACAGCACATGTATGACTATCTTGATTCTGTCATAAATTTGTCATGGATGTACATGCATGACAAAAAAGCGACCTACTGTGACAAACACGTATCATCACGGAAGTGTAATTTTTTTGTAGTGCTAGTTGGGACGAGAATTTGCCATACGCAGAGTTCTCCTATAACAATAGCTATCAAACCAGTTTGAAGATGGCCCTTTTGAAGCTTTGTACGGAAGGAGGTGCAGGACCCCGTTGTCATGGGATGAAGTTGGAGACCGTCAGTTTTTTGGACCGGATCTGATTAAGGAGTCTGAACAGAAAGTAAAATTGATTCGCGATAGGCTCAAGGTAGCCCAGTCCAGACAGAAGAGCTACACAGATTCAAAACGCAAGGAGACAGTTTACAAAATCGGAGACCGAGTTTACCTTCAAGTATCTCCCCTTCGAGGAGTTAAGTGCTTTGGAGTTAAGGGAAAATTAGCGCCACATTTTGTAGGACCATACAAAGTTTTGGAGCGTATGGGAGAAGTAGCCTACAAGTTGGAATTGCCCGAAGGATTGTCAGGAGTTCATGACGTGTTCCATGTTTCCCAGTTGAAGAAGTGCCACGCAGAGATGGCTGATATACCGCTGAGAGATACAGTGTCGCTGGAAGCGATTCAGTTGGGCAGTGATTTGACCTATGAGGAGAAACCAGTCAAGATTCTTGAGTATGCCAGCCGAGTCACCCGCAGCAAAGTTATCAAGTTTTGCAAAGTTCAGTGGAGCCACCACACGGAAGATGAAGCCACCTGGGAACGAGAGGAAGATTTGCTGAAGGACCACCCTCACCTATTTTCTAGCCAACCCGAATCTCGAGGGCGAGATTCATCTTAAGGGGGGTAGGTTTGTAACATCCCAAATTTTCAATTTGGAATGTTGTACACTAGATCATCATTGCATATCATATTTCATCGCATTCTGGTTGATCCTAGAAATTCTACGCAACTCAAGGACCCTCGGAGAGAGTTGGGGATTTCGTTATTTTCATATTTGAGTTTTCTCAAAATTTGAAAATAGGATCATTTGATTTTATTTATTTCATCTTCAATTATTTCTATTATAAAAATTATGAGAGAGGGAATAAAATGACTTTCCTAAAATAAAGAAATATTGAGGGTTTAAATAAAAAATCAAATAAGATTTTATTTTGGTTTTATTTGCTATTTTATTTGAATTTAGGAAAAAATGCACGTTTTCAAAAATTGCATTTAGAGCCAAGAAAATGTTCATCCTGTTCTAAATATTTTATTTAGACGGAGAAAATTTGTTTTGGCATTTTTTAGATTTTTTATTTATTTTTCTAGAAAAATTTTTAGTCGCAGCGATATTGTTTAAAAAAAACGAGACCCCGCGCCTGACTGGGCCAAGGGCCCAGCCGAGCAGGCCAGCCCAGCCGCCCGCCGCCGTCTCTCGCCGGGTCGGGACAGGAGTCCCGACGAGCGCCGCCGTCGCCCGAGTCCGGGGAGGATTCTGCCTCCCAAGGCCGACCCCTCCCCAAAGTCGCCTATCCCCGCCCCCTTTATAACCGCCGCCCCCCCTGCAGCCCACACCGCCGCCGCCGCCCCATGCCTCCAGCGCCACCTGCCGCCGCCTCGCGCCGCCCGCCGCCCCGCTGCCGCGTAGGAGCCACCACCCCGCACCACCCGCCGCCCGCCGGAGCCTCCCCGAAGCCCCGAGCCGAGGTAGCCGCCGCCCGGTTTTTGAGAAAAAGCCGTTTCGTTTTTTTGAAAACCCTAGTTTTCGTTTTTCTAAATAGATTGGTTTTTCTCCGGTTTATTTATTTAGCGAGCGTTCGCTCGTCCCTTCATTTTAACGAACAATTTCATCGTTTAGTTCATGTTAACGAACGTTTGTTCGTTAACCTATTCGTCGTTTTTCTTTTTCTCGGATTAAATCCGCGGTTTTTCTGATCGCAATTTCTGATTCGATGTTCGTTTTAGTTTAACTTTTCGCTCGTTTGTCAGAATCAGGCGATTCAAGCGCCTGGAGTTTCGTATCGAAACCCTCTTTCCGTTTAACCAACTCAAACAAGTTTTGCCTTAGTAAAATTTGTGCTAGTTTCACTTTAGTAAACGAACCTTATTTCTTTTGCCGTTTGTCTTTCGTTGCTTCGTTTGGTTTGATTCTTTTTGCCAACTGGAGTTCTTAAGTTGAACTTTCTGGTTAGATCTTTTATTCGAGTTTTACTTGTGCATTAGTTGAGTACTTATTGTATGCTTGTTTGTTTGCGATAGAGTACCGGAGTGCGCCGCTTGCTACTTCGAATCGCTAGGTTTCACGGATCATCAGCAAGGCAAGTAACACTTTGATCATACTTCCTATTACCCAGTTTTTATTGCATTAGATCAATCCTCACACATTGCATGATTAGGATCTAATTAAATTGTGGGTTTGGGAAGTAGATGAGGTAGTACCTATTACCTGTTATTATCAAACCTTTGGGAGTTACTTCTATGTTTGCTTATTATGCTATGCTATGCTAGTAGACGTGGATTGGGTGAGTGAAATCCATGATAGATGTGAGATTGTTAAATCAATGGTTTATCTAAGGTGGCAACTAAAATACACATCTGGGTGGATTGAGGCACATGGGTATTCCAGCGATTATCTGTTTTTCTTTTGGACTGCCACCCAGGCTCAAAGGGATCATGAGATTATTCATACTAGAAACTTCCGTGTGCAGCCACAAGCTACTATGGGCTCTAGCATAGTTGGCTAAGCCATGCGAACTCTTACAGTGGTAGACTAGCAGATGTAGGGGATGTAGGTTGGTACGGTCTACCCATTCGTAAGGTGCTAGCGCTTCTGAAAGACTATGTCTCGGTCAACCATTTCTCAAACACCATGTAGTGCGAGATTCCCTACGGAGGAGATCCAGTCTTGTGGGGAAAAGTGCGCAAACCTCTGCAGAGTGTATAAACTAATCATGGTTAGCCGTGTCCCCGGTTATGGACATCTTGAGTATCTAGTACCTGGATTATCATGTGAATCTCATCATGTTACTCTAAATTAATTTGTTGGGTTTTAATGATGATGCTTAATTGGGATTGAGATCGTGTCTACACTCTTAATGTTTAACAACTACCATGATAGTTAAATAAAATTTATTCCTTTGTAGTAGGAAAAAATTGGCTTTACGCAAAACTATAACCATAGAGCTTTCCACCAGCCAAATATGCATATAGAATAGCCTTATTCTTTTATTGCTCTCTATGTGTTACATTGCCAGCATATTCCATGTGCTAGCCCGTTTCGGGCTGCAACGTTAATGTTGCAGACTTTTCAGACGACGAGTAAGGTGCTTTTAGGTCGTGGTTCTATACCCAGTGATGCCGTTGGAGTTGATGGACTCACTTATCTTCCAAGCCTTCCGCTGTTATCATTGTTAGATGGCCTTAAGCCATATTTATTGTAATAAGTTCTCTTTTGAGACTCTCGATGTAATAAGTGTGTGATTGCTACTCTGTTATAAATCCTTCAAGTACTATGTGGTGTCAGCATTACTGATCCAGGGATGACACCTGAGCACAGAGATTGGACCATTTGAGGTCTGGTCGCTACAACTAAACTATCAAGTAGTCATCATACCGAGCTTGTCAAATGTTTATAACATCTGCATCTTCTCCTGCAACAGGTCTGACACCTAGCGGCATCAAGTACATAGATCTTCTGTGCAGCAATGAGGATAATCCTCAGATCACGGACCCAGTCCGCATCATTGATACTATCATCTTTCAACTTAGTTTTCTCTAGGAACATATCAAAAATAAAACAGGGGAGCTATACGCGAGCTATTGATCTATAACATAGATAAGAAAATACTATCAGGACTAAGTTCATGATAAATTAAGTTCAATTAATCATATTACTTAAGAACTCCCACTTAGATAGACATCCCTCGAGTCATTTAAATGATCATGTGATCCATATCAACTAAACCATGTCCGATCATCACATGAGATGGAGTAGTTTTCAATGGTGAACATATCTATGTTGATCATATCTATTATATGATTCACGTCCGACCTTTCGGTCTCCAGTGTTCCGAGGCCATGTCTGTACATGCTAGGTTCGTCAAGTTTAACCCGAGTATCGCGCATGTGCAAAATTGTCTTGCACCGGTTGTATGTGAACGTAGAGCTTATCACACCCGATCATCACGTGGTGTCTCAGAACGATGAACTATCTCAACCGTGCATACTCAGGGAGAACACTTATACCTTGAAATTTTAGTGAGGGATCATCTTATAATGCTACCACCGTACAAAGCAAAATAAGATGCATAAAATATAAACATAACATGCAATCAAAATATGTGACATGATATGGCCATCATCATCTTGTGCCTTTGATCTCCATCTCCAAAGCACCATCATGATCTCCATCGTCACTGGCTTGACACCTTGATCTCCATCGTAGCGTCGTTGTCGTCTCGCCAACTATTGCTTCTACAACTATCGCTAACGCATAGTGATAAAGTAAAGCAATTACATGGCGTTTCCATTTCATACAATAAACCAACAACCATAAGGCTCCTGCCAGTTGCCGATAACTTCTACAAAACATGATCATCTCATACAATAACGTATATCACATCATGTCTTGACCATATCATATCACAACATGCCCTGCAAAAACAAGTTAGAAGTCCTCTACTTTGTTGTTGCAAGTTTTACATGGCTGCTATGGGCTTCTAGTAAGAACCTTTCTTACCTATGCATCAAAACCACAACGGCGATTTATCAAGTTTGTTGTTTTAACCTTCAACAAGGACCGGCCGCAGCCAAATTTGATTCCAGTAAAGTTGGAGAGATAGACACGCCAACCACCTTTATGCAAAACTAGTGGCATGTCTGTCGGTGGAACCGGTCTCATGAACGTGGTCATGTAAGGTTGGTCCAGGCCGCTTCATCCAACAATGCCGATGAATCAAAATAATACATTGGTGGTAAGTAGTATGACGATCACCGCCCACAACTCTTTTTGTTCTACTCATGCATATCATCTACGCATAGACCTGACTCGGATGCCACTGTTGGGGATTGTAGCATGCAATTTCAAAAATTTCCTACGATCACGCAAGATCTATCTAGGAGATGCATAGCAACCAGAGGGGGAGAGTGTGTCCACGTACCCTCATAGACCGAAAGCAGAAGCGTTAGGTTAACGTGGTTGATGTAGTCGAACGTCTTTGCGATCCAACCGATCAAGTACCGAACATATGGCACCTCCGAGTTCAACACACGTTTAGCTCGATGACGTCCCTCTAGCTCTTGATCCAGCAAAGTGTCAAGGGAGAGTTTTGTCAGCACGACGTCGTGGTGATGTGATCCGCGCAAGGCTTTGCCTAAGCACTACGAAAATATGACCAGAGGAGTAAACTGTGTAGGGGGGCACCACACACGGGAAACAACTGTTGTTGTTTTGGGGTGCCCCTACCCCCGTATATAATGGTAGAGGGGAGGAGGTTGGCCCTAGGGGCGCAAGCAAGTGGGGGGGAAACCAACTAGGACTCCCAATCCTAGTCGGCCGCCCTTTCCTTTCTTTCGGAGGGGGAAAAGGGAAGGAGAGGGAGATGGAGAAGGAAAGGGGGCCGCAATCCCTCCCCTTTGCCCAATTCAAACTCCCTTGGGGGGGCACCCCTTGCAGGCTCCCCCCTCTCACCTATGGCCCATGTAGGCCCATTACTTCCCCGGGGGATTCCGGTAACCTCCCGGTACTCCAAAAAATACCCGAACCACTCCGAAATCATTCAGGTGTCCGAATACCATCGTCCAATATATCAATCTTTACCTCTTGGCCATTTAGAGACTCCTCGTCATGTCCGTGATCTCATCCGGGACTCCGAACAATCTTTGGTCACCAAAACACATAATTCATAATACAAATCGTAATCGAATGTTAAGCCTGCAGACCCTACGGGTTCGAGAACCGTATAGACATGATCGAGACACATCTCCGGTCAATAACAAATAGCGGAACCTGGATGCTCATATTGGTTCCTACATATTCTACGAAGATCTTTATCAGTCAAATCGTAATGACAACATACGTTATTCCCTTTGTCATCGGTATGTTACTTTCCCGAGATTCGATCATCGGTATCTTCATACCTAGTTCAATCTCATTACTGGCAAGTCTCTTTACTTGTTCCGTAATGCATCGTCCCGCAACTAACTCATTAGTCACATTTCTTGCAAGGCTTATCGTGATGTGCATTATCGAGAGGGCCCAAAGATACCTCTCCGATACGCGGAGTGACAAATCATAATCTCGATCTATGCCAACCAAACAAACACCTTCGGAGATACCTGTAGAGCATATTTATACTCACCTAGTTACATTGTAACGTTTGATAGAACACAAGGTATTCCTCCGGTATTCGGGATTTGCGTAATCTCATAGCCAAAGGAATATGTATAATTCATGAAGAAAGCAATAGCAATAAAACATAACGATCATTATGCTAAGCTAACAGATGGGTCTTGTACATCACATCATTCTCCTAATGACAACACATGTCTATGGTTAGGAAACTTAACCATCTTTGATTAACGAGCTAGTCTAGTAGAGGCTTAATTACTAGGGACACTGTGTTTTGTCTATGTATCGACACATGTATCAAGTTTCCGGTTAATACAATTATAGCATGAATAATAAACATTTATCATGATATAAGGAAATATATAACAACTTTATTATTGCTTCTAGGGCATATTTCCTTCAAATATCCCTTAGTTTCCAATTGGACCCCGCTGCCACGGGAGGGTAGGACAAAAGATGTCATGCAAGTTCTTTCCATAAGCACATATGACTATTTATGGAATACATGCCTACATTATATTTATGAACTGGAGCTAGTGCTGTATCGCCCTAGGTTATGACTGTCTCATGATGAATATCATCCAACAAAGTACTGATCCAATGCCTACGAATTTATCTATTATTATTCTTGCTAAGTTACTATTGATATTGTTACTGTTGCACTTGCTACAAAATTACTGCTATCACTGTTACCGTTACCATTACTGCTGTCACTATTATCAAAACTATCATATTACCGTGCTACTGATCACGTTGCTGCAGATAACTAATCTCTAGATGAGGGACTCCTGGATTAGGGGGTCTTCGGATAGCCGGACTATATCCTTTGGCCGGACTGTTGGACTATGAAGATACGAGATTGAAGACTTCGTCCCGTGTCCGGATGGGACTCTACTTGGCATGGAAGGCAAGCTAGGCAATACGGATATGTATATCTCCTCCTTTGTAACCGACCTTGTGTAACCCTAGCCCCCTCCGGTGCCTATATAAACCGGAGGGTTTTAGTCCGTAGGACAACGTACAATCATACCATAGGCTGGCTTTTAGGGTTTAGCCTCTCTAATCTCGTGGTAGATCGACTCTTGTAATGCTCATATCATCAAGAACAATCAAGCAGGACATAGGGTATTACCTCCATCAAGAGGGCCCGAACCTGGGTAAACATTGTGTCCCCTGCCTCCTGTTACCATCCGCCTTAGACGCACAGTTCGGGACCCCCTACCCGAGATCCGCCGGTTTTGACACCGACATTGGTGCTTTGATTGAGAGTTCCTCTCTATCGTCATCATAAGGCTTGATGGCTCCTTCGATCATCGCTAGCGATGCAGTCCATGGTGAGGCTTTCCTCCCCGGACAGATCTTTGTATTCGGCGGCTTTGCACTACGGGCCAATTCGCTTGGCCATCTGGAGCAGATCAAAAGCTAAGCCCCTGGCCATCAGGTCAGATTTGGAAACTTGAACTACACGGCTGACATCCGCGGAGACCTGATCTTCAATGGATTCGAGCCCATGCCAGACGTGCCGCACAGTCGCGACAAGCAAGATGTAACTCTATCGTCGGACAATGTTCGGGAGATCGCATCCGTAGCTACTCCGGCCTTTTACCCGGAGCAAATCGCACCATCCGAAAGCAGAGGGATGGACCCCACCATGGAGGCTGCACTCTCAGTGGCGATAGAACTAGATACTGACTTCACCCCTTATGAGAGCCGTGTCATCGAACCACTGGATTTATCCCTAGCCACGGACTCCGAGTCACCTACATCCGTGCCTGTCGAATTCGACGGGGCACCGACAATGGAGTTCACCTCCACGGATATCTTTCAGCACTCACCTTTCGGAGATGTGCTAAATTCATTAAGGTCTTTCTCCCTATTAGGAGAACCTTGGCCGAACTATGTCCGGCTATAATGGGATGCGGACGACGAAGAAATTCGCGGCCCACCCTCCACCCACTTAGTAGCCACTGTCGACGATTTAACCGACATGCTCGACTTCGACTCCGAAGACATCAATGGTATGGATGACGATGCAGGAGACAAACCAGAACCACCGCCCACGGGACGCTAGATCGCTACTTCATCACATGATGTATACATGGTGGATGCACCCAGAGAGAGCAATGGCGAAGAGACAGCGGAGGATGCACCCTCCAAGCAACCCAAGCGCCGACGTCAACGACGCCGCTCTAAGTCCCGCCATAGCAAAAACAACGATAATAATAGTCCATGTGACACTGGAAGAAACGACAACTGCACCACCCCGGTGGCAGAACACGATCAAGATGCAAACTGCACACATAGTCCTGATCCGACGTCCGAACACGATGACGCCAAAGATAAGCCTCATCAATCCCCGTCTAGGGAAGAAAACAGTCCGGACGAAGATGCACACATCATCCCAGAAACGCACTTGGAGCAAGAACTCCGCAGAAGGCTTATTGCCACAGCAAGGAGCCTAAAGAAACAGAAGCAAAGGCTCAAGGTCGCACAAGATACGCTCAACAGCAAGTGGAACAAAGTAACGAAGTATGGTGGAAGTTACCATCAAAATAGCTATCCAAAGCGCAAACTATTACCGGAATTCGACGATGAGGCCTTAGAGCCCATACAACCGAAAGGTGATATGACCAACCGGCCGGATCCACCACCCTGTGAACACGATAGAGCAACTAACAAAGTCACGCATAAGTCAACACACGATTCACGTGAGAACTTGCGTCAAAAATCCGGCGTGACCAGATCTATCTATGGATCTAGGAAGCGCGCTACGGTACACAACCAACGCCGAATACTACAACCATCCGAACACCATGCCGCATCCCAATACAGGGGTGCCGCACACCCCTTATGTTTCACTGATGAGGTGCTGGATCACGAATTCCCAGAGGGATTCAAATTGATGAACATAGAGGCGTATGACGGAACCACATACCCTAGAGTCTGGATAGAGGACTTCATCCTCCATATTCATATGGCTCGTGGAGACGATCTCCATGCCATTAAATACTTGCCCCTCAAGCTTAAAGGGCCAGCTAGGCACTGGCTGAAAAGCCTCCCCGAAAACTCAATTGGAAGTTGAGAGGAGCTCGAGGACGCTTTCCGGGCCAATTTTCAAGGGACTTATGTCCGACCTCCGGATGCAGACGATTTAAGTCATATAATCCAACAGTCCGGGGAGTCCGCCCGAAAGCTTTGGAATAGGTTCCTCACCAAGAAGAACCAAATCGTCGACTGTCCGGACGCCGAAGCCTTAGCAGCTTTTAAACACAGCGTCCGAGACGAATGGCTCGCCAGACACCTCGGTCAAGAAAAACCGAGAACAATGGCATCCCTAACAAGCCTCATGACCCGCTTTTGTGTGGGCGAGGACAGCTGGTTGGCCCGTAGCAGCACCACCGACCCAAGCACATCCGAAGTCAGGGATGGCAATGGTAAACCACGATGCAACAAAAACAAGCGTCGAAATAAAGAAGGTAGCCCAGATAACACGGCGGTAAACGCCGGATTCAGGGGCTCCTGACCAGGTTAGCAGAAAAAGCCTTTCAAAGGCAACAGAGAAGGACAATCTGGCCTAAACAAAATTCTTGACAAACTCTGTCAAATTCACGGCACCCAAGACAAACCTGTAAATCATACCCATAGAGAATATTGGGTCTTCAAGCAGGCCGGTAAGCTAAACTCCGAATACAAAGGGGAAGAGACACCAAGCGAAGATGAGGATGAACCTCGCCAGCAAAACGCTGGAGGACAAAAAAAGTTCCCACCAGGGGTTAAAACAGTCAACATAATCCATGTGACAAAGAGGACAAGAAATCATGCATTCCGATGCACACGCGCCATAGAGCCCGTCACCCCTAGGTTCAACCACTGGTTGGCATGCCCGATCACTTTTGATCGTCGGGATCACGTTACAAATATCCGGCGTGAAGGACTGACGGCCTTGGTGCTAGACCCGATAGTAAATGGGTACCATTTCACACGGGTCCTCATGGACGGCGGCAATGACCTAAATCTGATATATCAAGACACAGTCCGCAAAATGGGGATAGACCCGACACAAATAAGCCACAGTAATACTACCTTCAAGGGAGTAATACCAGGCCAAGAGGCCCACTGTACGGGCTCTTTACCACTAGAGGTGGTATTCGGTTCTCTCGATAACTTCCGAAGCGAAATGTTAACTTTTCACATCGCTCCATTCCGAAGTGATTATCAAGCACTACTCGGAATGGCGGCTTTCGCTCGTTTTAACGCAGTACCGCATTATGCTTCTCTCAAGCTCAAGATGCCCGGTCCACGTGGCATCATCACAGTTAGTGGAAATACCAAACGTTTTTTACGTACGGAAGAGGATGCGGCGGCTCTAGCAGCCGCAAACTAAGACGACCTCACCAACCAGAAAAATGGCAGGTCATCAAGACCACGGACACGGTTAGACGAATCCGGCGTTCCATCATATATACATGAGATTGGTTTTCAAACCCTCATAAAATGACACCAGGGGCTTCCCGCGTGTAATCAGGGCCAGCCCGACTCAACTTGGTTTCTCTTGAATTTCAATAGTTCATTGATAATAACCAACTCTTTCCTTTTTTTGGCACCCCTTCACCTAAGTTCTTTCCTTTTGCAGATGACAATCGTGATGCACCCATCCAGGACACGGCACAACGAAGACACAGGCGCAGACGTGCAGCAGGGACCCACCAAAAGGTTTCTTTTTAGATTAAGACCCTACGTAAACCTTTTTTACTGTCTCTTGTTACTCACATCCTCCGGATACTCCACACAACCGAGAAGGATGCTGGTGTTATTGGCATGTGGCCACACCAAGATTTTGCACGTACCTAGACACATGGGGTTTCTTATTAAGGGCATTGTTTAACCCGGTATATGTTATAAAGACTGAACACCTTAGGGAGTGTTCGGCGTCGCGAGTTTGGACCTATATGCATCAGCTCCGAATCATGTCTTTGGTCAAATGTTGGGTTTGCCCGGCTCCCACGTTTTGCTAACTTACGTTCCGTTATATCGGCTAAGGTAGCACTGGTAGAACTACTACGATTGTGCCCTGGTTCATCCGGATGAGCACCTCAGTTGAGAAAGCCGAAAACTGACTGTCATGATATAGCGAGAGACTAGTCAACCACTCGATGACTCATCGGAATCTTCGGGATTCCTCGGCATTAATGAAGGGCTATTTCCCGGTCACGTACATACGCGCCCCGTATTCAGACGAGCGCAAAAGTACCAGGGGCTACATAGTAGCCCCACTATCAAACTCCTATGGCTAAGTGAAATTGTTAAAGCAATATAGTCCAATTGCCTAGTTCGCTACGCTATCACCTCCTTAACGGACCAAGACGTTGGATCAAGTGTGAATATGCATCTTTTGTGAACACCCCGCATTATATGCATGGGGGCGCAAGCCGATGACTGCAAACTTTCAGGTTATACACATATATACATAAACGGCCGCACATGAGGCACCATAGTACTTTCAGGCAAAAGTATAAATACAGCCTTGACAATTCAATAAAACATTGTTTTTACAATGGGAATACATGTCACTTGAACATAACATTCTTCGAGCACTGAGCCTCTATCGAACGAGCGCCTTCAGGAACTTCTTCAAAGCAGTGCTCGACAGCCACTCGGCCTACGGCCGAACCATGTGTCGCAACAGTGGTGGCCTCCATCTCCGCCCAGGATGTCTTGACACGGGCAAAGGCCATCCGCACACCCTCTATGCACGCCGATCTCTTTATAGCATCGATGCATGGCACAACACCAAGGAATTGTTGAACTAAGCTAAAGTAGCTAGTTGGCCTTGGCCCTCCCGGCCAAAGGTGATCCACAACGGACCTCATGGCAAGTCCAGACAACCTATGGAGCTCGGCCCACTCGGCCAATCGCTCATTCAACAGCAGCGGACGGACTGGAGCGTGGAACTGTGACTAGAACAGCTTTTCCACTTCGGGACCTTTCTGATCCTTGAAGTACTCGGCCGCATCAGTAGCACTTGCAGCCAAATCCATGTACGCATCCGCAGAACTCCATAGCCGGTCCAGAGGAGCATACTTCGGATCTCCGAACATAGTCCGCAACAAGAAGGGCTTCCCAGACACGATATCTGCAGCTTGGTTCAGCTCCTCCTTCGTCGCTCTAATTTTGGAGCGGGCTTCCTTGGCAGCCACCCGGGCCTTCTCCAGGTCCGTCGCCTTCACCCGGTTCTCTTCTTCAAGAAGCTGGTAACGGTCAACGATATCTTTTAACTCTACAGCCATCTTGGCTATTTTTTCCTTGCTCTCGCAATGCGCGGCCTATTCGTCCCTTAATTCTTCGGCCTCCTTTAATGCGACCGCATTGCTACTCCTTGCTTGCTCCTTGGCTCAGGCAAGCTCCGCCCAAAGAATCTCCACGGTGCCAGCTCCATCTGCAGACACAACACATTAAAGATACTGGCATCATGCTACTCTTATTATGTGACGACCACCAGAAAAATCACTCACCATGTGCCTCGTCAAGCCGCTTGTTGACAAGCACGATGTCGGCATCTGCCGCTTTAGCTCAGTAAACCCATTAGTCCGGCTAGCCACCTGCACATAAAGGCGGTCTGGTTGTTACCTAGGACTATGATCCTCTGTTTGCCGCCATTTTCGACGACAACCAGAGTCTCAGGGGCTACTATCTGCATAGGGCATACCTAACGTATGCGGTACTATTAAAAACATACACTAGTTCACGTACCTCGAAGCCTTTCAGTAGACTCATAAAGGCTTCATGCAAACCGCCTTCAATGGATGAAATCCTTTTAATTACCGTACCATTAGCGTACAATGCACTTTTGAGACGGCAGCTTGCCCCAGAAGATCCTTCAGCGCGTCCGACCGCACACTGTATGGACCCTTGCTGTCGCTCTCCTTAGGAGCCAGATACTGGGGACTCCGGGCAGCCAAAGGGTTATCCTCTGGCCCTAGTGGATCTGGAGATACCCTTCGCGATGACACTTCAAGGTCGCTCGGTTCTTGAGCCGAGGTGTCTGGGGGAGGCGTTTCGCTCTCCATCATCTCCGGAAGAAGATCCCTCGAAGATGAGCTCTGTCGAGAAGGGCTGCGATCCGGACTACAATTTATAAGCATCAGTTATTGTCTTCGGAAGTAAGGTAGGATGTTTTCACTATTAAGTACTTTTCGATTACCTACAGCTCGGTAGAGGGCTGATCCCCGCGCGGACATTGTGTGGCAAGAATACCCTCCGAGGCAGGACCCTCTGCCGGAGATTTCTTCTCCGGTTTGGAAACCTTAGTTTCCGGATCTTCAGAGGTAGTCCTCTTCCTTCCCCGGGGAGAGAGAATGTCAGATTCTTCCCCTTGGTTATCCTCCCTCACGGAGGCGCTCATTCCCTCGGTTGGAATAAATAGCAAAGGAGGCCCGCTTTCGCCCTCTTTCCCCCCATTCATCTTCCTTTGAGGGCACCAGATAAGGTGCTAGCTCAAGCATCTTTTCTAGCATTGTCCAAGCCCTCAAGAAGGGGGGCCGAACACTGGATCATCTTCGCCTTTGTTATCCAGTCCTGGTCAAAGAGCGATTCTTCAGAATGATGTCATGATAAATAAAAGGATAGTGTGTTCGGCCATCAGATTACTTACTTGGGCAGTGGGGTGGTTGCAGCTCATGCCCACGTCCTCGGTGGTGTCCGGACACTCTATTTGGGGTCTGAAGAACGATTTATACATCTCCTCGTGTGTCATGCCAATGAAATGCTGAATAGTACGTCGTCCTTCCGGGTTGAATTCCCACATGCGGAGGGGCTGGCGTTTGCAAGGTTGAACTCGACGAACCAGCATAACTTGCATTACCATAACCAGACTGAAATCTCCCTCGAAGAAATCTCGGACATGGCTCTGCAGCATTGGCACGTCGTTGGCTGGACCCCAGCTCAGCCCTCTGCTGATCCATGACATTAGTTGTGGTGGGGGGCCCGAGCGAAAGGTGGGGGCAGCTACCCACTTGGCACTTCGGGGAGCTGTGATGTAGAACCACTCCCGCTGCCACAATCTGGACACCTCTGGGAAGGAACCCTCTGGCCATGGAGCGTCAACGATTTTTCTTATCAAAGCACCTCCGCACGCTGCGTGCTACCCCTCAATCATCTTCGGCTTCATGTCGAAGGTCTTGAGCCATAGTCCGAAGTGAGGGGTAATGCGGAGGAAGGCCTCACATATGACAATAAATGACGAGATGTGAAGAAGGGAATCCGGGGCCAGATCATGAAAATCCAGCCCGTAATAGAACATAAGACCCCTAACAAAGGGATCCAGAGCGAGGCCTAGTCCTCAGAGGAAGTGGGAGATGAACACGACGCTCTTGTTGGGTTCGAGAGTAGGGACGACCTGCCCTCGGGCAGGCAGCCTGTGCGAAATTTCGGCGGTCAGATACCTGGCCTCTCTCAACTTCTTGATGTCCTCCTTTATGATGGAGGAAGGCATCCACCGACCTTGAAGGTTGGATCCGGACATAGTTGAAGGTCCAAAGCACCTGACCTAAGCTTTGGGTGTTAGAACTCGAGGCAGGGGAAGGATTCGATTGAACACGGAAGGGAAAAAAGAAAAAGCCTTGTCCCCTTTATATAGAGGGTGAATATCACGGGTCCTCCTCATGGCCGTTTGAGACTTACCTAAGATCTAGGAGTCATACCAACAGGCACGGTTGGGTTACCCACGTCTGTATTGATGAGAATCCCGTGATAAGGGGAAAACGATCTCTGCTTTGACAAGACGTGTCGAGGAAACCGCCTCGCGTTATGTGTGGGGCTGGTTAAAGAAAAATGGTTCAAATAATGACCGGGCCATGGCGTGATGTCATGCTGTCAAAACGTGTCAGCAGATTAGATTTGTGGAAATATTATTCTCTCTACGGTGGTATGTGGGACTTATTTTGCAGGGTCGGACACTATCCTCATATTCAAACTCTTCCATGGTGTATTTGGAGGAGGAACCCGCCTTGCAATGCCGAAGACAATACTGCGCGCCGGACTCATCGTCATTGAAGCCTGGTTCAGGGGCTACTGAGGGAGTCCTGGATTAAGGGGTCTTCGGACAGCCGGACTATATCCTTTGGCCGGACTGTTGGAATATGAAGATACGAGATTGAAGACTTCGTCCCGTGTCCGGATGGGACTCTACTTGGCGTGGAAGGCAAGCTAGGCAATACAGATATGTATATCTCCTCCTTTGTAACCGACCTTGTGTAACCCTAGCCCACTCCGGTGCCTATATAAACCGGAGGGTTTTAGTCCGTAGGACAACATACAATCATACCATAAGCTAGCTTTTAGGGTTTAGCCTCTCTGATCTCGTGGTAGATCGACTCTTGTAATGCTCATATCATCAAGAACAATCAAGCAGGACGTAGGGTATTACCTCCATCAAGAGGGTTCGAACCTGGGTAAACATTGTGTCCCCTGCCTCCTGTTACCATCCGCCTTAGACGCACAGTTCGGGACCCCCTACCCGAGATCCGCCGGTTTTGACACCGACACCAGGTGTGGTTGAATTGACAACTCAACTGCTAATACTTGCAAATATTCTTTGGCTCCCCTTGTGTCGAATCTATAAATTTGGGTTGAATACTCTACCCTCAAATACTGTTGTGATCCCCTATACTTGTGGGTTATCAAGACCTTTTTATGGCACTGTTGTTGGGGAGCATAGCTATATTTGTTGGGTCACTTGGGATTATTATGAATTTATCACTATGAAGAATCTGAAGGATGATAAGACTAAGATTTATCCCTCTAAGATGAGGGGAGGTAAGGAACTGCCATCCAGTTTTGCTTTAGATTCACCTTCTGTTGTAAGTAAACTTGCAACACCACCACATGCTATTAATCCTGATGTGTCGCAAGTTATTGATGATGCTACTTCTGCTATGAATGATATTTATGATGATGCTAGTACCTTGCTTAATGATAATGATGTGCCACTTGGTGACTTTCTTGATGAACAAATTAGAGTAATACAACATGATGTTGAATCTGATGATGAGCTTGAAACTGAAAATCTTGAAACACCTGCTAGAACTAGCCTTCCTAGATATGAATTGCCTAAGGTACGGGAAGGCTATGTTATGAATGAGGAGACAACTAGAGATATTCTTGCTTGTAAGGATAGAGATGATCTAGAGAAATTGTTATGCAAGTATAAGGAGAAATCTCTGAATGCTAGAATGCAATATGATCCTAAGTTTGCTACTTCACCTATCTTTATTGATGATAAGGATTATGAATTCTCTGCCGACCCAGAGTTAGTTACTTTGGTTGAATCTGATCCTTTCCATGGTTATGAAACTGAAACTGTCGTGGCACATCTTACTAAGTTGAATGACATAGCCACCCTTTTTACTCATGATGAGAAAACTCGCTATTACTTTATTCTCAAATTATTTTCGTTCTTATTAAAGGGTGATGCTAAGGCTTGGTACAATACTCTTGCTCCTGGTTGTGTGCATAGTCCCCAGGATATGATTTATTACTTCTCTGAAAAATATTTCCCTGCTCATAAGAAATAAGCTGCTTTACAGGGAATATTTAACTTTGTGCAAATTAAAGAAGAGAGTCTCCCACAAGCTTGGGGGAGGCTTTGCCAATTACTTAATGCTTTGCCTGGTCATCCTCTTAAGAAAAATGAAATACTTGATATCTTCTATAATGGACTAACTGATGCTTCTAGGGATTTCCTAGATAGTTGTGCTGGTTGTGTTCTCAGGGAACGAACTGTTGGGCAAGTTGAAGAATTATTGAATAATATATTAAAAAATTATGATGACTGGACTCTTCCTGAACCACCGGCTAAACCCACTCCGAAGAAGAGGGGTATCTTATATCTCAGTCCTGAAGATAAGCAAGAGGCAAAGAAATCTATGAAGGAAATAGGTATTAAAGCCGAGGATGTTAAAATTTTACCTCCTATTGAAGAAATACATGGGTTTAATTCACCACCACTGCCTATGGTGGTAGAAGAAAATTCTCTAATGAAGTTCAATGGTAATGACAATCCTCACAATATGCACCCTAGCCAATGCCTTTATGAGTTTGAAAACTACATTAGAAAACAAGATCGCATCAATGAAAATGTTGTGAAACGATTGAAATACAATTCTGATATGATTGCTCGCTTGAGTGACTTGTTATTTAGAATCTCAAATGATGTTAGAGGTGTGGGAAAGCATGCTTCTATGGTTCAAACTCAGTTAGAACAAGTTGCTAAATCACAAAGATAATTGCTTGATGAAATGAATAACAACATACATGACTTTGCTCTTAGAGTTGCAACTAGAGGAGGTAAAATGACTCAGGAACCACTTTATCATGAGGCACACCCAAAAAGAATTGAACAAGATTCACAAAGGAACGACACCACTGCACCTAGTCCTTCTAAAAATAAGAAGAAAAAAAAGAAAAATGATAGGATTTCACATGCTCCTAGTGAACCTGAAGTAGAAAAACCTCCTGATGATGATAATGATGTTTCTATTTCTAATATTGAAAATCAACCTGGTAGTGAACACTCACCTTCTGATAATGAAAATGATAATGATGTGGTTCATGAAAATACTCAAACAAATAATAAAGAACCCGACAATGATGTTGAGATAGAACCACCAATTGATCTTGATAACCCACAACCTAAGAATAAAAGGTATGATAAAAGTGACTTTGTGGCTAGAAAACACGGTAAAGAAAGAGAACCGCGGGTTCAAAAACCTATGCCCTTTCCACCTAAGTCAACGAAAATGAAAGACGATGAAGAATTTGAACGCTTTGCTGAAATGCTGAGGCCAGTCTTTTTGCGTATTCGCTTGACTGATATCTTGAAAATGCCTCCTTATGCAAAGTATATGAAAGACATTGTCACTAATAAGAGAAAAATATCGGAAGCTAAAATCTCCACCATGCTTGCTAATTATACTTTTAAGGATGGAGTGCCTAAAAAACTTGGAGATCTAGGAATACCAACTATACCTTGCTCCATCAAAAGAAACTATATGAAAACTACTTTATGTGATTGAGGAGCTGGTGTTAGTGTTATGCCTTTCTCTTTATATAAAATACTTGATTTGAATAAACTCACACCTACTGAAATATCTTTGCAAATGGCTGACAAATCAACTGCCATACCTATCGGTATTTGTGAGGATGTGCCCGTTATTGTTGCTAATGTTACTATTTTGACTGACTTTGTTATACTTGAGATGCCCGAGGATGACAACATGTCGATTATCCTTGCTGGACCCTTCTTGAATACTGCAGGGGCTGTTATCGATTGCAATGAAAGCAAGGTCACTTTTCATATCAATGGTAATGAGCATACGGTGCACTTTCCGAAGAAACAATTCCAAGTGAATGGTATTAATGTTATTGAAAAATCTCCAACAATCACTATTGGAAGTTTTCAAATACCTCTACCTACTATCAAAAAGAAATATGAAATACTTATTGTTGGGGACATTCATATCCCCATTGAGGTAACTTATGGATTTACGGAAGTTCTTCGGTTTCATGCTAATCGGAAGTGGTTGTTAATAAGACTTGATCAACCTTATTAATGGATCATTTTTTAGAGGTATGAAGTTGATGAATTTAGTAAGCACTAACTTCTGTCCCTACCTTTTGTTTTATGTTTTTATTAGTTAAATAAAATAAAATGCCATGTTTTGTCAGTTTTCTAAATTTCCCCTGCAATAAAAATTGACCCAAAAATAAAAGTTCTCAAAATGCTCTGAAAATTTAATATGATTTTTCTGATTATTTAAGAATTTCTGGTGCAAATAATATCAGAGGGAGGTGCACCAGGTGGGCACAACCCACCTGGGCGCGCTAGGACGCCCAGGCGCGCTCTGGTGGGTTGTGGTCCCCACGTGGGCCCTCTCACTTATCTCTTCACACCACATCATCACCTACCTCCAGAAAAAATTCTCCATTGCTCTCTATTCCGTGTTCTTGCTCTCAAACCCACGGATTTCGATCTCTTTGCTCAAAGCTCCATTTCTGAAACTGTTTCGAGGGATTGTTGCCTGGTATGTGACTCCACCATTTGTCTTATTAGTTTTTTTGTTTTAGTGGTTTATATTTTGAATAATTAGCTACTCTTGGTGCTGCTGTAGATGAGTTTGCATGTTGAATTCTTAGAGTTCTATGTAGTTTGAATGCTTGCTATGGCCTCTATGTATCCCTATGAGTAGTTGCTATCATTTTTGTGAAGTTTTGTCGGAAAAATTTATGGACTAAATTTTTTAGAATTTTTGTTCATAGGAAAATGATGAATATCTTTAGGAAGTTTGCTTCTAAGAAGAGCTCCAAGGGAGTTATTGGGGAGTCGTGTGACAGTGATCTCCATCCCTGGAGGTTGGCGGAAGTACGACCGTGCGAATGGCCGCATGCCCCATTCATGGCAGAGGCTGGAATCCTTCAAGCGTTTACACAATATGCCGCTAATGCTGGACTCACTGACTTCATCGCAGCTGTATCATCTTCTCACAAACGTCTGTGTTCAAAGTTTTAATTTCCTTCCTAGGAATAATCCTCCTGAGGTGCAGTTTAATTTATATGCCGAAACCCATCAGATACCACTTACTAAATTTTGTGACATATGCATGATCCCTTCTGACGGGAGCTTAGTTGAGACTAGGCCAGCATAGTGAGGCCTTTTATCGTACCTTGACAGTGGGAGATGAGAGAGGGGTGTCAACTATCACTGCCGCTGGCTTGCATTTTCCTGTTGTTCATTACTTTGCTCTTTTCATTGCAAAAAGCTTGCTTGCTAGAGAGAGAGAACGTGGGTGCACTCAGTTCACCAGATCTTGCTCTTTTATGTCGTGCACTAGAGGGCAACAACACTTATAGCTCGGGAGCTATTGTGGCACGTCGCCTCCATGTTAATAAGTCCAAGGGTAAAATACATGGTGGGATTTTTGCTACTCATTTGGCGGCTCACTTTAATGTTGAGATGCGCCTTCATGATTACCCTGTAACAAAGGTTTACCTAGATCGCACAGCCATGGATCACCACCATTTTACTGATGTAGATTCTCCTAACATCCCTATTCCATATAACCTGGTTTTTAGTGTGAGGACTCGTGATATTATTCCATTGCCTGCTCCTGCTTTGTTAGATCCTGTTGCCAGGGGCGGATATAGGATTATGCCTGTGGATATCATCGCCTACCGGAAGGACCAGGCTGCAGCAGAGGAGGAGCCTCCGCAGTGGGATCCATGGATGCCCGCTCCTCATCACCCCGACTACTATCCAGGCTACTGATCGATTACCAAGCTAGGCCAAAAGCCTAAGCTTGGGGGAGTATGTGTTTTCCACCGACATTACATTCATGTTCACACATTTCATTCCAGTTGTCGGTGTCCACACTTTTTCATTGTATCATCCATGTTAAATTTATTTTCTCACTTTCTTCTTGTGTGTTTGAGAAACCTTAGAAAAACCAAAAAAAATGGTTGTAGTTAGTTTACTTTCTATGCATGCTTAGCTGTAGCACTAAAAAGAAAACCCAAAAAGATTTCCTTGTTCTTCTTTTGCTTGTTGGGAGCTTTCCCATGTAAATAGTTTTTCTCTTGTTTGCTTTTCCCTTTTATTTGCTCGTTCAAGAAAACCAAAAACTCCAAAAATATTTAAGTGTGTTTATCTGAATTTATTTTCTTTTTATTCGAGTTGTACCGAGGAGAAGACCACGATGAAAATGTTGAGTGGATCTCATATGAATAATTGTTGATCTAATAAAGAGCCCATTTTACCTTGTCTTCTCCTGTTGAATAAAATGTTTGCAGATTCTAGCTTAGTCCACGACACTCTTGCACTATTATTATTTTCACATCGTTCGGTCGTGGAAGTGAAAGGCAATAATGACGATATTTGATGAACTGGTCGTGGCAGAGAGAAATGGGTATGAACTCGACTTGTTCTGTTTTTGTAAATATGTTTAACCCAGTATCCATGATTCAGTCCATTATGATTAAACATGTTTGCAATGACAATTAGAGATTATAGTTTCTCATGCCATGCATAAGTAGCTAGGGGTGGATAATGATTTATCTTGGATATCAACATTGCGTTAAAATGATTGTGATGTGGTATGATGATATGGTATCCTCCTCTGAATGTTCGAGTGGCTTGACTTGGCACATGTTCATGCATGTAGTTGAATCAATACCAACATAGCCTCTATGATATTTATGTTCATGGTGTTCATATCCTACTCATGCTAGTGTCCAATGTTACTTAAGCGTAATGCATGTTCATGACCGTTGTTGCTCTCTAGCTGGCCGCTTCTCAATCTATTTGCTAGCCTTCGCTTGTACATAAAAAACCTTGAACCCAAGTTATTCCAGATGAGTCCACCATACCTACCTATATGCGGTATTACCCTGCCGTCCTAAGTAAATTTGCATGTGCCACCTCTAAAAAGTTCAAATAAATATCCTTTTTTGTGTTCCTGGGTTGTTCATGGAACGAGAGGTGGTCGATATATTCCATGCTAAGCGGGTTATTCTCAGGCCGACTATTTATTCACTCGCCATCGCAGGAGAAAAGGGCAGTAATAGGGATTCATAGTCCCGAACTAAAAATGCAAATAATTAAACAAAACTCCCCCGGGACTGTTATTGGTATGGACAGCACCCATTGTTTCAGACAAGCTGTGGAGTGTGATTGATGGTGGAGGGGGAGTAAACCTTTACTTTTATCGCTTGGGAACCGCCACTAGCGTGTTTAGCATGGAAGATATTGATAACTGATAGTCGTGAAGTAAATGACAAGGGTGCATGTCTCAAAATAGCATTTACCTCAGTTTAAAAATTTGAGCTTTGGCACTTCTGCAAATCACTGCTTCCCTCTGCGAAGGGACTATCTATTTACTTTTATGTTGTGTCATCACCTTCTGAAATAAGCGCCAAAACCTGAGAGCACTGCTGTCATGCTTATGCATTGTGTGTAGCTAATGTTGGGTGCATCATGACTGGATCCTTTCTACCATGAATTACAATGTTTATTCGTTGCTTGAACTTTGGAGGTGCTCTGCATTTATGTTTTGCGGTCTCAGAAAGGGCTAGCGAGATACCACTATTGTCATATTATATCATGGTTGTTTGGACAATGTGTTGCTGTTTGAGATGTCTTATTATTGCTCGCTAGCTGATTATGTTATTGATATGAGTTAATATAATTTTTAGGAGTTATTGTCGGCATGGTTAGTTATATTGTTGGCTGAAAACATGGGTGTTGTTTAAGGTTATTTATGCAAACAAGAGCAAGAGACGTAAAGTTTTTCTTTTTCACTTTCAGTTTATCAACTGAATTGCTTGAGGACAAGCAAAGGTTTAAGCTTGGGGGAGTTGATACATCTCCAACGTATCTACTTTTCCTAACACTTTTCCTCTTGTTTTGGACTCTAATTTGCATGATTTGAATGAAACTAACCCCGAACTAACGCTATTTTCAGCTTAACTACCATGGTGTTGTTTTGTGCAGAAATAAAAGTTCTTGGAATAGAACGAAACTTTGCGAGGAATTTTTATATCAATAAAGAGAATTTCTGGAGCCAAGATCCACCGAAGGGGGGTACCTGTGTGGGCACAACCCACCAGGGCGCGCCCCCCTCCTGGCACGCCCAGGTGGGTTGTCCCCACCTGGTGGCCCCGCAGACCCTGAAACTGATGCTATAAAATCCCATATTTCCAGAAAAAATTAGGGAGAAAGAATTATCATGATCCACGAGACAGAGCCGTCGTCACCTCTTGTTCTTCATCAGGAGGCCGGATCTGGAGTCCGTTTGGGGCTCCGGAGAGGGGGATATTCGTTCTTCGTCATCACCAACCCTTCTCCATCATGAATTCCACGATGCTCCCTGCCAGCAGTGAGTAATTCCTTCGTAGGCTCGCTGGTCGTTGAGGAGTTGGATGAGATTCATCATGTAATCTAGTTAGTTTTGTTAGGGCTTGTTCCCTAGTATCCACTATGTTCTGAGATTGATGTTGCTATGACTTTGCCATGCTTAATGCTTGTCACTTTGGGCCTGGGTGCCATGATTTCAGATCTGAACCGTTTATGTTATCACCATTATATCCATGTCCTAGATCCGATCTTGCAAGTTATAGTCACCTACTACGTGTTATGATCCGGCAACCCCGGAGTGACAATAGTCGGGACCACTCCCGGTGATGACTGTAGTTTGAGGAGTTCATGTATTCGTCGTGTGCTAATGCTTTTTTCAGTTTTTTATTAAAAGGAGGCCTTAATATCCCTTAGTTTCCAATTGGACCCCGCTACCACGGGAGGGTAGGACAAAAGATGTCATGCAAGTTCTTTCCATAAGCATGTATGACTATTTACGAAATACATGCCTACATTATATTTATGAACTAGAGATAGTGCCATATAGCCCTAGGTTATGACTGTCACATGATGAATATCATCCAACAAATTACCGATCCAATGCCTACGAATTTATCTATTATTGTTCTTGCTAAGTTACCATTGCTATCGTTACTGTTGCACTTGCTACAAAATTACTGCTATCACTGTTACCGTTACCATTACTGCTGTGACTATTATCAAAACAATCATATTACTGTGCTACTGATCACGTTTCCGCAGATAATTA
Source organism: Triticum dicoccoides (assembly GCF_002162155.2). Lineage (NCBI taxonomy): Eukaryota > Viridiplantae > Streptophyta > Magnoliopsida > Poales > Poaceae > Triticum > Triticum dicoccoides. The sequence goes on from NC_041388.1 coordinate 94,920,530, forward strand.
ATCTCCAGGTGTGGTTGAATTGACAACTCAGCTTCTAATACATGCAAATATTCTTTGGCTCCCCTTGTGTCGAATCTATAAATTTGGGTTGAATACTCTAACCTCGAAAACTGTTGCGATCCCCTATACTTGTGGGTTATCACATAAGCGTAGGCATGATGTCAATGAGCCACAAGACCACAAGCCCAACGTCATCGTACCAGCCACCACCACACAATAGGAGGAGGTTCGTGGGACGGAAAAGCATGAACCATGGGAAGTAGTGAAGGAAATATGCCCTAGAGGCAATAATAAAGTGTTATTTACATTTCCTTATATCATGATAAATGTTTATTATTCATGCTAGAATTGTATTAACCGAAAACTTAGTACATGTGTGAATACATAGACAAACAGAGTATCCCTAGTATGCCTCTACTTGACTAGCTCGTTAATCAAAGATGGTTAAGTTTCCTAACCATAGACATGTGTTGTCATTTGATGAACGGGATCACATCATTAGAGAATGATCTGATGGACAAGACCCATCCGTTAGGTTAGCATAACGATCATTTAGTTTTTTCTGCTATTGCTTTCTTCATGACTTATACATGTTCCTCAGACTATGAGATTATGCATCTCCCGAATACCGGAGGAACACCTTGTGTGCTATGAAATGTCACAACGTAACTGGGTGATTATAAATATGCTCTACAAGTGTCTCCATTGGTGTTTTTTGAGTTGGCATAGATCAAGAATAGGATTTTTCACTCCATGTATCGGAGAGGTATCTTTGGGCCCTCTTGGTAATGCACATCACTATGAGACTTGCAAACAATGTGACTAATGAGTTAGTCACGGGATGATGCATTACGGAACGAGTAAAGAGACTTGCCGGTGATGAGATTGAACTAGGTATGATGATACCGACGATCGAATCTCTGGCAAGTAACATACCGATGACAAAGGGAACAACATATGTTGTTATGGGGTTTGATCGATAAAGATCTTTGTAGAATATGTAGGAGCCAATATGAGCATCCAGGTTCCACTATTGGTTATTGACCAGAGATGTGTCTCGATCATGTCTACATAGTTCTCGAACCCGTAGGGTCCGCACACTTAACGTTCGATGACGATTTGTATTATGAGTTTCGTGTTTTGATGAAATGAAGTTTGTTTAGAGTCTCGGATGATTTGACGGACATGACGAGGAGTCTCGAAATGGTCAAGACATAATGATTGATATATTGGACGATGTTATTTCGACACCGGATGAGTTCCAAGAAGTACCGGTTAATTATCGAAGTGCAGGAGGGTTATTGGAACCCCCCGGGGGAACTAATGGGCCTCTATGGGCCCTAGTGGAAGAGAGGAACGGCCAAGAGAAGCTGGCCGCACCCCTGGGTCCGAATTGGACTAGGGGAGGGGGGTGGCGCCCCCTTTCCTTCCCTTCCCTCTCTCCCTTCCTTCTTCCCCCTCTTTCCTTAGGTGGAAACCTACTAGGACTTGGAGTCCTAGTAGGATTCCCCTGTCATGCCGTGCCCTAGGAGGGCCGGCCAGCCTCCCCTCCCCTCCTTTATATACGGGGGAGGGGCACCCTAGAACACACACATTTCTCTTAACCATGTGCGGTACCCACCTCCACAGTTACACACCTTGGTTATATCATCGTAGTGCTTAGGCGAAGCCCTGCGTCGGTAACTTCATCATCACCGTCAGCACGCCATCGTGCTGACGAAACTCTCCCTCGGCCTCAACTGGATCAAGAGTTCGAGGGACTTTCATAAGAAAGGGTTCTTTCCTATGTTACAAGGTGTGAAGTTGAGTCAGACTCAATGCCCGACTATTGTAGAAGATAGAGAGAAAATGAAAGTCATTCCCTATGCCTCAGCCATAGGTTCTATCATGTATGCAATGCTGTCTACCAGACCTGATGTGTGCCTTGCTATTAGTTTAGCAGGACATACCAAAGTAATCCAGGAGTGGATCGCTAGACAGCGGTCAAGAACATCCTGAAATACCTGAAAAGGACTAAGGATATGTTTCTCGTTTATGGAGGTGACAAAGAGCTCGTCGTAAACGATTACGTCGATGCAAGCTTTGTCGCTGATCCGGATGACTCTAAGTTGCAAACCGGATACATATTTATATTGAATGGTGGAGCTGACAGTTGGTGAAGGAAATATGCCCTAGAGGCAATAATAAAGTTGTTATTTATATTTCCTTATATCATGACAAATGTTTATTATTCATGCTAGAATTGTATTAACCAGAAACTTAGTACATGTGTGAATACATAGACAAACAGAGTGTCCCTAGTATGCCTCTACTTCCCTAGCTCGTTAATCAAAGATGGTTAAGTTTCCTAGCCATGGACATGTGTTTTCATTTGATCAACGGGATCACATCATTAGAGAATGATGTGATGGACAAGACCCATCCATTTGCTTAGCACTATGATCGTTTAGTTTGTTGCTATTGCTTTCTTCATGACTTATACATGTTCCTATGACTATGAGATTATGCAACTCCCGAATACCGGAGGAACACTTAGTGTGCTATCAAACATCACAACGTAACTGGGTGATTATAAAGATGCTCTACAGGTGTCTCCAATGGTGTTTATTGAGGTGGCATATATCGAGATTAGGATTTGTCACTCCGATAGTCGGAGAGGTATCTCTGGGCCCTCTCGGTAATGCACATCACTATAAGCCTTGCAAGCAATGTGACTAATAAGTTAGTTGCAGGATGTTGCATTACGGAATGAGTAAAGAGACTTGCCGGTAACGAGATTGAACTAGGTATGATGATACCGACGTTCGAATCTCGGGCAAGTAACATACTAATGACAAAGGGAACAATGTATGTTGTTATGCGGTTCGACCGATAAAGATCTTCGTAGAATATGTAGGAGCCAACATCGGCATCCAGGTTCCGCTATTGGTTATTGACTAGAGAGATGTCTTGGTCATGTCTACATAGTTCTTGAACCCGTAGGGTCTGCACGCTTAACGTTCATTGATGATATAGTATTATATGATTTATGTATGTTGGTGACCGAATGTTGTTCGGAGTCCCGGATGAGATCACGAACATGACGAGGAACTCCGGAATGGTACGGATATAAAGATTGATATATGGGATAATAGTGTTTGGTCTCCGGAAGGGTTTCGGAATACATCGGAAGGGGTTTTAGATGTTTCCCGAAATGTTTGGGTACGAGAACACTTTATTTGGGCCAAAGGGGAAATCCCACAAGGTTTTTGGAAAGCGCAAAAGGAAGTTTTACGGAGTCCAGGCGCCAGACTCTAGGGTCCCTGGCGTCTGGGTCCATACGCCGGGAACCCTCGCATCTGGCCTTGGAGTCCGAGAAGGACTCTTGCCTTTCGGGTGAAACCGACTTTGTGGAAGCTTTTACTCCAAGTTTCAACCCCAAGGCTCAAGACACATGAAGAAACACCAAGCCATGTGCCGGCAACCCCGTCCCCTCTAGTTTATCATCCGTCATAGTTTTTGTAGTGCTTAGGCGAAACCCTGCGGAGATTGTTCTTCACCAACACCGTCACCATGCCGTCGTGCTGCCGGAACTCATCTACTACTTCGCCCCTCTTGCTGGATCAAGAAGGCGATGATGTCATCAAGCTGAACATGTGCTGATCGCAGAGGTGCCGTACATTTGGTACTTGGATCGGTTGGATCGCAAAGATGTTCGGCTACATCAACCGCATTACTAAACGCTTCCGCTTTCGGTCTACGAGGGTACGTAGACACTCTCCCCGCTCGTTGCTACGCATCTCCAAGATAGATCTTGCGTGATTATAGGTAATTTTTTTTGAAATAGTGCATTCCCCAACAGTGGCATCCGAGCCAGGTCTATGCGTAGATGTTATATGCACGAGTAGAACACAAAGGAGTTCTGGGTGTGGGTATATACATATTGCTTGTCGTCACTAGTTGTTTCTTGATTCAGCGGTATTGTTGGATGAAGCGGCCCGGACCGACATTACATGACCACGTTCATGAGACTGGTTCTACCGACGTGCTTTGCACATAGGTGGCTGGGGGTGTCTGTTTCTCCAACTTTAGTTGAATTGGATTCAATGAACAAGGTTCTTTCTAAAGATCAAAAAGCAATCACTACACCACATTGTGGTTTTTATGTCGTAGCTAAGAACAGTTCTTGCTAGAAGCCCATAGCAGCCACGTAAAACTTGCAACAGCAAAGTAGAGGATGTCTAACTTATTTTTGTAGGGCATGTGGTGATGTGATATGGTCAAGACGTCATGAGATATAAATTGTTGTATGAAATGATCATGTTCTGTTAAAGTTATCGACAACTAGCAGGAGCCTTTTGGTTGTATTTTTATTGTATATGATGCAAGCGCCATATAATTGCTTTACTTTATCGCTTTGCAATAGCAATAGTTGGCGAGACAACCATGTGACGACATGTTGATAGAGATCAAGATGATAGAGATCATGGTGTCATGCTGGTGACGATGGAGATCATGACGGTACTTTGGAGATGGAGATCAAAGGCACAAGATGATGATGGCCATATCATGTCATATATTTTGATTGCATGTGATGTTTATCTTTTATGCATCTTATTTTAGCTTAGTACGACGGTAGCATATGAGATGATCCCTTACTAAAATTTCAACGTATAAGTGTTCTCCCTGAGTATGCACCGTTGCGACAGTTCTTCATGCTGAGATACCACATGATGATCGGGTGTGATAAGCTCTACGTTCACATACAACGGGTGCAAGCCAGTTTTGCACAAGCAGAATACTCAGGTTAAACTTGACGAGCCTAGCATATTCAGATATGGCCTCAGAACACTGAGACCAAAAGGTCGAGCATGAATCATATAGTAGATATGATCAACATAGTGATGTTCACCATTGAAAACTTATCCATCTCACATGATGATCAGACATGGTTTAGTTGATATGGATCACGTGATCATTTAGATGACTAGAGGGATGTCTATCTAAGTGGGAGTTCTTAAGTAATATGATTAATTAAACTTTAATTTATCATGAACTTAGTCCTGATAGTATTTGCATATGTATGTTGTAGATCAATTGCTCGCGTATAGCTTCCCCATTTTATTTATGATATGTTCCTAGAGAAAACTATGTTGAAAGATGTTAGTAGCAATGATGCGGACTAGGTCTGTGATCTAAGGATTACCCTCATTGTTGCACAGAAGAATTATGTCCTTGATGCACCGCTAGCTGATGGACCTATTGTAGGAGCAGAGGCAGACATTATGAACGTTTGGCAAGCTCGGTATGACGACTACTTGATAGTTTAGTGCGCCATGCTTTACGGCTTAGAACCGGGACTTCAAAAATGTTTTGAACGCCACAGAGCATATAAGATGTTCCAAGAGCTGAAATTGGTATTTCAGACTCATGCCCGAGTCAAGAGGTATGAGACCTCTGACAAGTACTTTGCCTACAAGATGGAGGAGAATAGCTCAACCAGTGAGCATGTGCTCAGATTGTCTGAGTACTACAATCGCTTGAATCAAGTGGGAGTTAATCTTCTAGATAAGATAGTGATTGACAGAGTTCTCTAGTCACTATCACCAAGTTACTGGAACTTAGTGATGAACTATAATATGCAAGGGATGGCGTAAAACGATTCCCGAGCTCTTCGCGATGCTGAAAACAGCGAAGGTAGAAATCAATAAAAGCATCAAGTGTTGATGGTTGACAAGACCACTAGTTTCAAGTAAAAGGGTGTAAGTGCATCTAGTGCTACCCCTAGTTGGTTTTGGAGTATTGACGACAAACCTAGTTGAGGGACTAATGTGTTTGTGAGAATTGCAGGATAACACAGGTAGAAGTCCCTCATTGATTCGGTTTTACTACCAGAGATGACCCCTAAAAATGTATGAAGACATTGAAGTCAAAGGTGGTATATGAAGATATTCACATTGAAGACTATGACAAGAGAAGACACTATATGAAGCCTATGGAGCTCAAAGAATTAGATCTTTCGTAGTTCTTTTTCTTCTGTGTTGAGTCATTGGAACCACCGTACTGTTAAGTGGGGTCCAAGAGAACCAGTCAGGATGACTGAAGTGATGCCTAAACCAAAAACCTTTGTCTTCGAGTGAAGACTATGAGAGCGAATCTTGTCCAGAGTCGGACAAGTCAGCTTTGCTTGTAGCCCAAGTAAAGTTGCCGTGTGAGTTTGAAATCTGACCGTTGGAACACGTGTCAGTTCCTTAGTGACCCTGGGTCATTTCGGACAAATCAGGTCGGGTTGCCAAGTGGCTATAAATAGCCCACCCCCTACAACCATAAATGGTTGGTTGCTCAGATTGAAAGCACGGCTTTTGTCGTTTGAGAGCAACCCACCTTGAAGCCTTTGAGAGAGAATTCCTTGCGAGGATAAAGCCCTAACCACCAGAGCCAGAGAGAATTGGGCATCACTTAAGTCTTCTTGTCTGTGTGATCTGAAGACTTATTACACTTGAGGACTGTGCATCCTCCAGCCGGTTAGGCATCGCGTTCTGAGCATCCAAGAGACATTGTGGATTGCCAGTGAACGAAGTCTGTGAAGGTTTGGGAGTCTACCTTGAAGACTTACCAGAGTGATTGGGCGAGGTCTATGTGACCTTAGCTCAAGGAGAATACGGTGAGGACTGGGTGTCTTGAGCTGCGTGTTCAGGACTGGGTGTCCGGGACTATGTGTCCTAAGGTTTAAATACCTAGACGCTCCAACCAGACGTACAGTTGTCACAGCAACTGGAACTGGTCCAACAAATCATTGTCTTCAACGAGTCACTGGTTTCATCTTCACTTCACTTTACTTACTGTTACTCCTTGTGAAGTCATTGTATGTTTGCTCTATTATTTGTCTTCACTGAGTGACTGCGTGTTCTGTTTGGCTTCACAATATCTTCCTACCTGATCCTTACTACCTAGCTGCTATTAGTCTTTGTGCTTTCACTTCATTGAATACTTGACTATGGTTTGCCTAGTGTAGTCTACCTTCCGCTGCATGGTAATAGGTTTAATTTTATCGTTTGTCTTCAAAACTCCCATGTTCTGAAGACTTTCATAAAAATCGCCTATTCACCCCCCTCTAGTCGATATAACGCACTTTCAATTGGTATCAGAGCCAGGTGCTCCCTTGTCCTGTGTGATTCGGTTTAACCACCTGGAGTTTTAGCTATGTCGACTGTAGGGATAATTAAAGTCTCCGCTGCATGCCCCGTCTTCGATGGAACTGAATATCCCTAGTGGAAGAATAAGATGCGCATGCATCTTGAAGCCATTGACGTAGACCTATGGTATGTCGTCGAGAACGGTGTTCCCAAGGCTGGAGAAGGTGTCACTGCTGCTGATGTCAAGAAATTCGTTCAACTGGACTCTACTGCCAAGAATATCATCTGTGGTCATCTGACCAAAGGACAGTATGGCCGTGTGAGTGCTTTGAAGACATCCAAGCTTGTCTGGGACTGGCTCTCCAAGGTAAATGAAGGCATCTCAACCCAGAGAGGTCAGAGAATCAGTGTCCTTCGCAACCTCTTCAACCGCTTCAAGCGAAATGACAATGAGAATGTCCAGCACACATTTGACCGACTCACTGACATCACAAATGAGCTTCAAGCCCTCGGCGCCACTAAGATTACCAAACACGAAGTCGTCAAGACGCTGCTGAGATCACTTGACAGTTTGTTTGACATCCTGGCCCTGATGATTCAAGAATGTCCTGATTTCAAGACACTCGATCCGTCTGACATACTTGAGAGGCTCAACACCCATGAGTTTCAGCTTTCGGAGAAAAGAGATATCTACGGTCCAAACTATGAGCGAACTCGTGCCTTGAAGGCAAAAGCTGTCTCCTCATCTGAAGAAGAATCTGATAGCAATTCTGATGATCCTGAAGACATTGGAAGGGAACTTGCTATGCTTGTCAAGAAGTTCCAAAAATTCACCAAGAAGAAAGGCTTCAGAAAGTCTTCCCGATCAAGTTCAAGGAATGATGAAGCTCCTGCTCATGACTACAAGAAGAAAACATGTCACAAGTGCAAGAAACTTGGCCACTTCATATCTGAGTGTCCACAGTGGGACAATGAGAACAAAAAGAAGAAGAAGAGCAAGGAATATGACTCTGACGACAAGAAGACGAAGAAGAAATACTCAAAGTCTTCTTCCAAGTCTTCCTCAAAGTCTTCATCACACAAGAAGAGCTCATCTGGCAAGGCACGTGTGTTCGTTGGCAAGGAAATGGATTTAGAGGAGGAGTCTGCTTCTGAGGAGGCGGAGGTGGAGTCTAAGGAGGAATCCGACTCAGGCGTCGCAAGTCTGGCTACAGCATACGTTGCCAAGTCCATCTTCAACACTGAAGACAATGACTTCATCACCGACACCGATGCAAATGACAAGGACTACTCCGCTTCTACCTACTGCTTCATGGCATGCGGTGCCAAGGTAAACACACGCACTACTCACTATCAAACATCTAGTGACGATGACTCTGATTGTGGTTCAAAACCTAGCTACAAAACACTTGCTAAAATTGCAACTGAACAACAGAAAGCTATGGAACATATTCGAAAACTGTTAGATAGAAGCGATGATCTGTTAGGTGCTGAAATGACTCGATCTGAATCCTTAATTGAAGACATAAAAAATCTTCACGTTAAGTATCAGGAACTTGAAAGTCGTCATGAAACTCTCTCAACAACTCATGAAAAGCTTTCCTATGATTATCTTCAAAGGAAGCAGGATCTTGAGAAATTGAGAGCGGTTCATGAAGATCTTCAAACGGAAAACGAGTCACTTCGTGCCAAACAGATCAGTCCCGCTCAGGAAGGATTTGAACCACCATGTCTTAAATGCATTGAGCGTGATAATGCTACTTCTGTTGCTGAATGTTCTACTGCTAATGTTGTTGCAATATCTTCAACTGTTGATGTGGTAACTAACCCCTCTGCTAAGGATACCACCGCTATTGCTGATGAGAATGCTAGGTTGAAGACATTGCTTGAAACAGGGATGTACAAAAGTCTTCAAGGGCATCAGACACTATGTGATGTCCTCAAAAAGCAGATTCTGAACCGAAACCCTAGGAAAGAGGGTGTTGGGTTCGTAAGGAAAATGAATGCAGATGGCTCTTACTAGAAACTTGAGCAGTACCCCAAAACCATGTGGGTTGCTGCAAAGGAACCTTCAGCAGATCCATCCAATCTAACTGGCTTCACTTGTGCTAACCCCATTATCATTGATGAATCCTTTGATGCAAACTATATACTGTTTAAGAATCAGAATGGTGAAGTGTTTGCCAGGTACATTGGTACTAACTGCAGGAATGGACCGCCTATGAAGAAGATCTGGGTTCCGAAAAGGTGTCTGGAAAATCTTCCTGTGAATGTCTTCATGACACCTCACGTGAAGAAGACAAACCTCAGACCAAAGGCTTCATACGGTCCAAAGGCTTCATACAAATAGAGGACTCACCTGAGTCGCACTAACGCAAATGTTTTGCAGGGAAACCATACTCAGGCATATGAATATGAGAGCGGTTCATCAAACCGCCATGTTCATAAGACCAAGAACTATTCTGCTTATTCTTATGAGTACTATTGCCCGCCTGCAAGACTGTTTGCTAGGGCTTCAAAGCCAAAATTCTCAGATGCTGCACTTAGACTTATTGCTTCTAAGCCACCCGTGAAGATGTGGGTGGCTAAGAAAGCTTAACTCTCTTTTGCAGGGAAAGGTCTCCAGCAAAAAACCAAAATCGTCTGACACTATTGCTGGGGACCTTAAACATCTTGTAGGGCGCAAGATCAAATGCCCAAATGGTCTTACTATGTACTTCGTACCTGAATCGCTTGCTACTCTCCCTATTAGTCCTAACCTGGATCTAAGCTTTCATAACCCACTGGTTCGTCAAATGTTTTTGCTTCACAATGCTCTTGGTGAAGCCTATCCCCCTAACTGCACTGTAGGGTACGACACCAGCGTCTTCAGAATGGATTATTGACAGTGGGTGTACAAATCACATGACTGGCAAAAGAAGTCTTCTTATGGACTCAACCTTACGTCCATCCGATAAGAGCCACACCACATTTGCTGACACTGGTAAAAGTAAGGTATTGGGTCTAGGTAGAGTTGCAATCTCAAGGGATCAACACATGGATAAAGTCATGCTTGTTGAATCCCTTGGCTTCAACTTAATGTCTGTCTCAATGCTTTGCGATTTGAACATGATCGTAATGTTTGGAAAATATCGTTGCCTTGTACTAATGGAATCTGACAAGTCTCTAGTGTTTGAAGGGAATCGAAAAGATGATTTGTACGTGGTAGATTTCTCAGCAGGGCCACAGCTTGCAGTATGTCTTCTAGCAAAGGCTTCAGAATGCTGGCTCTGGCATCGGAGGCTTGGACATGCTGGCATGAGGAACCTCCACACCCTTGCGAAGAAGAAGCATGTCATAGGCATCGAGGGCGTCAAGTTCAAGAAGGACCACTTATGCGGTGCCTGTGAAGCAGGGAAGATGACGAGGGCCAAACATCCCTCGAAGACAATCATTACCACTACTCGACCCTTCGAACTGCTTCACATGGATCTTTTCGGTCCCACTCATTACTCAACTCTAACTACTACTAATTTCCTCTATGGCTTCATTATTGTTGATGATTATTCTAGATATACTTGGGTGCACATAATCCTTTACAAGACTGAAGTGCAGGATGTCTTCAGACGCTTCGCCAATCGAGCTATGAACAATTTTGGCGCGAAGATAAAGCACATCAGAAGTGACAATGGCACTGAATTCAAGAACACTGGCCTTGATACATATCTTGATACCTTGGGCATCACACATGAATTCTCAGCCCCATACACGCCACAGCAGAATGGCATCGTCGAACGCAAGAACAGAACACTAATTGAGATGGCCAGAACGATGCTAGATGAATAGAAGACCCTAAGAAAATTCTGGCCCAAAGCCATTGATGCTGCATGCCATACAATCAATCGTGTTTATCTTCACAAGCTACTGAACAAGACATCTTATGAGCTCCTTACTGGCAAGAAGCCAAATGTCAGTTACTTCAGAGTATTTGGCGCAAGGTGCTGGATCAAGGACCTACATCACACCTCAAAATTTACACCAAAAGCACATGAGGGTTTTATGCTTCGATATGGAAAGGATTCGCACTCCTACAGAGTCTTCAATCTCTTTCATTACAAAGTGGTTGAAACAGTGGATGTGCGGTTTGATGAGACCAATGGTTCACAAAGAGAGCAGCTGCCAAATGTGCTAGATGAAGTTCCATCCAGTGAATCAATCAAGCTAATGGGAACTGGAGAAATTATACCTTCTGAAGCTCATCCTGAAGAACTTATCATTTCAGCACCTGATCAACATGAAGACAATGCTCAGCCTGAAGACATTCCTTCCAACAACGACAATGAACAGCAAGAGCAAAGTCTTCACCCTGTACATCCTCGTGTTGCCAATGAAGTGCAGATTGAAAGAATAATTGATAGCATCAATGCACCTGGTCCACTCACTCGTTCAAGGGCAACTCAGCTAGCAAATTTCTGTGGGCACTTCGCATTCGTCTCAATAGCAGAACCCAAGAAAGTTGAAGAAGCCTTCATGGAACCTAAATGGATTCAAGCTATGCAAGAAGAGCTTCAACAGTTTGAGCTGAATAATGTATGGGCTTTGGTTAAGCATCCTGATCCACGGAAGCACAATATACTAGGCACCAAATGGATATACCGCAACAAGTAAGATGAGCATGGTCAAGTTGTCAGAAACAAAGCTCGTCTCGTTGCTCAAGGATATACTGAAGTGGAAGGCATTGACTTCGATGAAACATTTGCTCCTGTGGCTAGACTTGAAGCCATACGCATACTGCTGGCCTATGCAAATCATCATAACATACTTCTATATCAAATGGATGTGAAGAGTGCCTTTCTCAATGGCAAGATTGAAGAAGAAGTGTATGTTGCACAACCGCCTGGCTTTGAAAATCCAAAACATCCTGACATGGTGTACAAGCTCAACAAGGCACTGTATGGCCTCAAACAAGCCCCTCGGGCCTGGTATGACACACTCAAATACTTCCTAAAGAGCACAGGCTTCATACCTGGTTCCCTAGATCCCACTCTTTTCACGAAGACATATGATGGTGAACTGTTTGTGTGCCAAATATATGTGGATGACATTATCTTCGGCTGCACCAATCAGAAGTACAGTGAAGAGTTTGGATATATGATGCAAGAGCAATATCAGATGTCCATGATGGGGGAGCTGGAGTTCTTCCTTGGTCTTCAAATACGACAACAACGCAATGGCATCTTCATATCTCAAGAGAAGTATCTCAAAGATTGCCTGAAGAAGTTCGGTATGCAAGACTACAAAGGCTTCACAACACCAATGCCAGCCAAACATCATCTGGGTCCTAACGACAATGGTAAAGAGTTCGATCAAAAGGTATACCGCTCCATGATTGGTTCTTTACTTTATCTATGTGCATCTAGGTCAGATATTATGCTTAGTGTTTGCATGTGTGCTCGATTTCAAGCGGCACCAAAGGAGTCGCATCACTTAGCTGTGAAGCGAATTCTTCGATATTTGGCTCACACCCCAACTCTAGGATTATGGTATCCAAAGGGCTCAGAGTTTGATCTGGTTGGATTCTCGGATGCTGATTATGCTGGTGACAAAGTTGATCGCAAGTCTACATCAGGCACATGTCACTTTCTGGGACGATCACTTGTATGTTGGTCTTCAAAGAAGTAGAACTGTGTATCTCTCTCCACTGCTGAATCTGAATACATTGCTGCTGGATCTTGCTGCGCTCAGCTTCTGTGGATGAAGCAAACACTCAAGGACTATGGAATTCATCTGAAGCAAGTGCCACTTTACTGCGACAACGAAAGCGCCATCAAGATTGCCAACAACCCAGTTCAACACTCGAAGACAAAGCACATTGAAATTCGTCATCACTTTCTCAGAGATCATGTTGTGAAGGAAGACATTGATATCATACACGTCAACACTGAAGAGCAATTGGCAGATATCTTCACCAAGCCCTTGGATGAGAAGAGGTTTTGCAAGTTATGGTGTGAGCTAAATATCCTGGAATCCTCAAATGTCCTGTGATCAGGCACACATCCTAACCCTTATGCATATTGATGACTTAGATGTGCAACACACGAAGTAAAGTATATCTTCAATCAATGAAGACATACATTCTAAGTGTGAATACATTAATGTGGAATTTGACTTCAGAGCGCCATGATAATTGTGCGCCGTGTCTGGGTCTAATACTTCCTATACGGTGGGTAATGCCACCACCAAATGTTCTATTTTGAAGTGTTTCACTCATGGAGTTACCTTGCAATGTCTTCACATTTGGTTTGGCTTCGATCTCAACATATTTTCATGATTATCTTCACTATGTTGATTATAGATATATACATATATACTAGTGTTCTGTCCTCTACAGCATTCACTTATAGCTATGTCTTCATGTTGAATCTTTTGAATTAAGTGAATGTGATCGGACCCTAACCTCTCTATGCTTTCTATCTCAAACTCTATCTCTCCAAGTCATATGCATTCTATTGAAACTGTCGAATGTCTTCTCTGCGTCCTTGTCAGCAGAAGATACAGAGACAACCATTAAGTCCGTTTTCAATGCTCATTCCTCCACATGAAATCCGCAGAAGTAGGAGCGACCACCCGACAATCCAGGCGTGCGTGGGACATGGAACAAACCCCAAAATTCCGCATAATGGCCACGTGTTCCTCAGACGCGAATCACCAGGGGCACCTGTGTAATAGCACAGTGCCGCCTCTGTGCCTATAAATACACACTCACAGCGGTCATTATCTCTTCTTCCACCCTCGCACGAACCCTAGCACCACCGCTAGCTCTCGACGACGCCGGCGACGAAGCGCTTCGCTGCCGCAACCTCTCCGACACCGTCTTCACGCCGACCGCGGACATCATCCTCTCCGCCGTCATCGTAGGTGTCCTCCGTCGCCAAGTTAGGGCACGGAAGATCGAACTGCTCGGCCTCATCTTACACTCCGTCTAGTAGTTCTTAGTGTGGTAAATAAAACTTCCTCTTTTACAGCACCATTGATCCTATGGATTTGTCACTTTCTACCACAAGCAGTTTCTGTTCACACAAGCTAGATCTCTCTCATACTGCATCTCATAACATGCCTAGTATATTCACTTGTGCTTCACAAAGTAGTTAGATTCCTCACTTGTACTGATCTGTGGATTCGTACAAATCTGGAACCAACTTCTTATCTGTGAGTGAATGTCTTCGCACGATGAAGCCAATGTCTTCTAAACTGATTTATCTTCAAAATCTTCTGAGAATGCATATGACCTCTTCCCCTTCCGTCGCACCTTAATGCTGTCACAGGTACATGTCCGTGGGAGAATCCTTCGGTTCTCATAGTCTGCATTCATTTGCAGAATTCTTACAGCATCACATAAATTCTCCCGAAGCCAGTTCCTGTTGGTCCAGCAAACGAAAACCTTTGAAGCCTTTGAACGTCTTGAAGCCTTTCAGGTTAAAGTTTATGGCTTCAGAGAAAGCAGCAAGGAAGGGTGGCAGAAAGCGTCGTGGTGAGACCTCCAGAGATCTGCCAGATGAACTCTCAGAAATGTACAGGACAGATCCTGAGGAGGATTACAGTCAGCGCAAGACCCGAATCCAATGGATTCGAAGATATTGGGCAGAACAATGGTTCAAATACAGATTTGTGACCCAGGAGTATGCTGAGAAAAACGCCATCAAGAGATCGTGGGGAGACATCCTATTCAACAATCTTCTACCCAGGTCGAGAGATGAAGCCATTGCTCAAGGCTTCTATCCATGCATGGTCCGTGGACCACAGCCTGCTGATGCACACTTGTTGTCACTGCTATGGTGTCGTGACAACAATCTGTTCAAGTGCAACTTCCAGTTTGCTCAGAACTCAGCGAAGCAGAACAAGAAGACTTTTGGGTTAGACTTCAACCCTGGTCCCTCATCTCCAAGGGCAGATGGAACACGACATGCAGAACCCAATGTCATCGGTCCTTTCACCAACCTTGAAGGCCTCATCACCTACATCTTGGTTCAAGGGACTGCAGTGAATGAGCCTGCAGCTGACACTGAGTCTGATGACGCGCCTGCAGTGCCGAAGCCAAAGCAGTTGAAGAAGCCAAAAGCTTTAAAGCCAGCCCCTTCACCAAAAATCTCAAGGGCGAAGCCATTGGCAACTGCACCTCCTGAAGACAATGTGCAGTCTGTAGACTTATCACGCGTCTCCAAGCCCCAGAAGGCCAAGATGCCTTTGTCTCCCACTGGCAAAGAGCTAACAGCTCCTGCCATTCTGCGCAACAACGACATTGATCTGTCAAGTGCTGAAGATCTTGCAGATGACGCTCTTGAGCAACTCATCAAGAGCAAAGAAGAAGCAGAAATCTTCAATGATCTGCCTCTCTTTGATGTCACCATCATCCACAACTTCATTGATGAGTGGTTTGACACGCCAAACATCAGCTTTGAAGATCTGCAGCTACCCATTGGCCTCAGTGTCGCCTTCCAAGGCGCCATTGCTTCAGAACTTGCTCTTGGCCAGCGCATTGTTGAACTGAAGCAGAAGATTGACTATGAAAAGGCTCAGTTCAAGAAGCATATGGCCAAGCTCAGCGTGCAAGAAGTGAAGAACTTCAAGACAATGATGCACGAGCTCAAGGAAGCCTTTGTGAAGAAGCGTGCAGAAGCTCAAGGTTCGCGTGAGCACATGAAGACTCTGGCTGACAGATGTGTGCAAGCCTATAATGAGGCTAAGAAGCGCAAGGCACTTGGGCGTCCTGGCATCGACCCCAGGATGGCCGCAAAGAAGAAGAATAAGCCTACTATGGCTGAACCTGATGCACCAAGGCAAGAAGTAGTTCCGATTGTCTTCCCAACTAGACTGACTGGCTCGAAGCCAAAAAGCCGGTCAACAGCTTCAGACCTTAAGAAGACAAGAACTGCTGAGGCTGAAGCCAGGAAGAGGAAACACTCTGAAGCCTCTCCTACCGCCCCCACCAAGAAAAAGAGAAAGACCAAGAAAGCTTGGGCTGCTCCCATAGAGCCCTTGATAGTTGAACCCATTTCTATGGTCTATCCTGAAGCTGAACGACAACTGACAATTCATGAGCCTGCTTCCACAGAGGCTCATGAAGCTGAAGACATTCTAGCAGCTGATCCCTTCACTGCTGAAGACATTGGTCATCATGACAATGTAGTCGATGGTGCAGTCCTTCCTCAGTTTGAAAACAACGAACTCAACAGCATTGGTCGTCCACTGACGCCAATTGCACAGGATGCTTCATGGGCGGATCGCCCACAAGAGGAAGAAGACTATGAGGCCCAGCCCACTCCAACTCCACAGGCGTCGTCTGCGCTCCGCAGGCTTCACAAAGGTCCAAGGCCTCAAGTCTCTGCTGAACACATTCCGGCTGCATCAGCCGCAGAAGAAGGAGTCCCACCAGATCCCACTCCCCTGTCCCACCAAGAAGCTGTTCTCCAGGAGAACGTGCTTGTGACCGACCCTCCAGCTAGTCAAGTGGAGGATGAAAATCGTGAGGCTGCCACAACCACCAATGAAGCTAATGTGGAGCCCTCCCCAGCAAAAGCTTCAGAAGACAGTGAAGCCACTGATCCCGCCACTTCTGTTCCTGAGTCTGCTGCCGGTCCCCAATTCAACAATCATGTTGAGCACAGGCCTCAGGTCCAGAAGCCAATCCCAAGACTGCTAAGGTTTCCAGGTCCTGCATCAGCACCTGGCTCCTTCAACATCAATGGCTTCAGGGCAGACAACACGTTCTTCAATAGCTCCAGGAACCCCTACTCAAGGGAAAGGATATCATCTGATCGGTTCTGGAGCTATCCTCAGCGAAGCTATTACTCTTGCATTCTGTACAACCAAGGTCGCCTCTTCCCACACAAGCGCCTTGACGTTGAAGCTATAGCTGGTCTGCCCTGTCTGGAAGAAGCTTTAGATTGCTTCAGGAAGTTGGACTGCTGCAGTTTGTGGAGTTGCATGCTGAAGCTATTGAGAGCATCTTTCAGCGTCCAGAACCTGATATGAGTCAGATGCTCAGCATGATGAAGCCAT
Organism: Triticum dicoccoides; assembly: GCF_002162155.2. NCBI lineage: Eukaryota > Viridiplantae > Streptophyta > Magnoliopsida > Poales > Poaceae > Triticum > Triticum dicoccoides. The sequence continues at coordinate 94,937,683 of NC_041388.1, forward strand.
TGCCCCAATATGCTGCTTATCCCACAGAGTTCTTCGTTGAAGACCTTGAGTACCAGCCCAGAACCATCTATCACATCATTAGGCGAACTCTCTGGCCTATGAAAGGACACTCTCCAAATGCCAAGCTTCAGGGTGCAATGAAGACTTTGGTTTGTTTGGTTTGAAGTTCTACGCCCCTTGGGTCATGCGGCTGATCAAGCTACACTCCGCCATCTCATATCAGCCCTCAGCCCGCAACCATCGGATCTTCTTGCCTGACGTGGACATGTCTACTGAAGCCATATATTCTGAGCCTGCCAAGCAACCTCTAAGTCTTCAGAATGCAGACCATCAGAGTTCTACTCAGAACGTTGAAGGCGTTGAAGCAGTTTCTCGGGTGTATCCTTTGGCTGGCACTACACGTGCACCACACTCTGCTTCCACTTAAGCCACTGACAGTGCCACTGCTCCAAGACCCAAGAAGCGCACTCGTGTTCTCAACGACCGAGAGCTTCTTGTGGCTCTACATCAGAAACAGGATAGGCATCATGAGTGGCTGAAGCGTCAGATGAAAAGCCTCTTGGTGGATGTTAATCGCACTCGAAATCTTGCCACCAAGAATGCTTTCGTTGCCCATGAAACCTGTCGCCGCACATGGAAAGGGCTCACGATGATGTGTTCTGAAGCTGATCTTCAAGAGGATGGCTTCTCTGAGAGATTCAAGTTTGACTCCACACCTCCTCGAAGGGCTGTGCTGCTAGGAACTCCATCCCTTGAAGACTCTGAGTTCTCTTCATCTGCTGCCATAGTGACTGCCAGAATTATTGAGGAAGAAGACGATGCTACTTCACCTCCACCTCCTTTAGCACCTCCAAGCTCTTCTGCACCGCCAAACAACGCCAACAACCCTACTACTTCACCTACTCCTCATGGGAACGAGTAGAGGCTCTATGTCTTCAAACCTTTTTGGTCATTACTGACAAAAGGGGGAGAAGCATATGAGATTGATAGTCTTCAAGTGGGTCCATATGGGTGGGTGCTTTATATTTTGCTTCGTGCTTACAACTCTTGTTTTTGCTACATTTGGTTCTTATGAGTTGTAACACTTAAACTAGATGGTCGTCTGCTACTTATTTGCCACCTTGTTTTGCGAAGATAAATTCCGCATGTGCGACGATAAATTCCGCACTTAGCTCATTCTGCAGATGTCCATTTTCCATTATGCATGTCATTATCTTCATATACTTTCACATGCATAGTGGATTGTCATCATAAGTTGAAGTGGATCTCCACAAGTACAACCTGCCATGTGCATTTGCATTCCAAAAGCAAATTAACTTATATGCACATCTTCAGGGGGAGCCCTTGCAACTTATGAAGACAATTCCTTATCCTTTACAATTTCATAGATTATATTCCCCGTTGAAAACTTCAACTAGTTTGTTATCAATCACCAAAAAGGGGGAGATTGTAAGTGCATCTAGTGCCACCCCTAGTTGGTTTTGGAGTATTGATGACAAACCTAGTTGAGGGACTAATGTGTTTGTGAGAATTGCAGGATAACACAGGTAGAAGTCCCTCATTGATTCGGTTTTACTACCAGAGATGACCCCTAAAAATGTATGAAGACATTGAAGTCAAAGGTGGTATATGAAGATATTCACATTGAAGACTATGATAAGAGAAGACACTATATGAAGCCTATGGAGCTCGAAGACTTAGTTCTTTCGTAGTTCTTTTTCTTTTGTGTTGAGTCATAGGAACCACCGTACTGTTAAGTGGGGTCCAAGAGAACCAGTCAGAATGACTGAAGTGATGCCTAAACCAAAAACCTATGTCTTCGAGTGAAGACTATGAGAGCGAATCTTGTCCAGAGTCGGACAAGTCAGCTTTGCTTGTAGCCCAAGTAAAGTTGCCGTGTGAGTTTGAAATCTGACCGTTGGAACACGTGTCAGTTCCTTAGTGACCCAGGGTCATTTCGGACAAATCAGGTCGGGTTGCCAAGTGGCTATAAATAGCCCACCCCCTACAACCATAAATGGTTGGCTGCTCAGATTGAAAGCACGACTTTTGTCGTTTGAGAGCAACCCACCTCGAAGCCTTTGAGAGAGAATTCCTTGTGAGGATAAAGCCCTAACCACCAGAGCCAGAGAGAATTGGGCATCACTTAAGTCTTCTTATCTGTGTGATCTGAAGACTTATTACACTTGAGGACTGTGCATCCTCCAGCCGGTTAGGCGTCGCGTTCTGAGCATCCAAGAGACATTGTGGATTGCCGGTGAACGAAGTCTGTGAAGGTTCGGGAGTCTACCTTGAAGACTTACCAGAGTGATTGGGCGAGGTCTATGTGACCTTAGCTCAAGGAGAATACGGTGAGGACTGGGTGTCCTGAGCTGCGTGTTCAGGACTGGGTGTACGGGACTGTGTGTCCTAAGGTTTAAATACCTAGCCGCTCCAACCAGACGTACAGTTGTCACAACAACTGGAACTGGTCCAACAAATCATTGCCTTCAACGAGTCACTGGTTTCATCTTCACTTCACTTTACTTACTGTTACTCCTTGTGAAGTCATTGTATGTTTGCTCTATTATTTGTCTTCACTGAGTGACTGCGTGTTCTGTTTGGCTTCACAATATCTTCCTACCTGATCCTTACTACCTAGCTGCTATTAGTCTTTATGCTTTCACTTCATTGAATACTTGACTACGGTTTGCCTAGTGTAGTCTACCTTCCGCTGCATGGTAATAGGTTTAATTTTATCGTTTGTCTTCGTAACTCCCATGTTCTGAAGACTTTCATAAAAATCGCCTATTCACCCCCCTCTAGTCGATATAACGCACTTTCAAAGGGCAAGGGAAAGAAAGGGAACTTCAAGAAGAATGACAAGCAAGTTGCCACTCCCATGAAGAAGCCCAAAGCTAGACCCAAGCCTGAAACTGAGTGCTTCTACTGCAAAGGAAATGGAAACTAGAAGCGGGACTACCCTAAATACTTGGTGGAAAGAAGGATGACAAAGTGAACAAAAGTATATATGATATACATGTTATCGATGTGTACTTTAGTAGTGTTCATATTAGTCCCTGGGTATTTGATACTGGTTCAGTTTCTATGATTAGTAACTTGAAACATGAGTTCCCATTATCCTAACACCGTGGTCTTTCCGTTAGCCAAAACTCCGTCGGATCATGTGCCTTGTGTGGTGTCCATTGACACAAATATTCCTAAGTCTAAGGTTTCTAGACTTGAAAACTTTTGGGTGGACATGACAGGCTTCATGGACTGCGTTCGTAATTCTTGGGAGGCTCCGGTTTTTGCTGATCTCTCTGCTTCGGCCGTGTTAACTAGGAAATTCAAACGGCTGAGATCTGATTTGAGAGCTTGGAGTAAGAAACTATCTTACCTCAAGAAGCTTACGATGGACTGCAACAAGGTTATCATATTTTTTGATCAGTTGGAGGAGGTTAGACCTCTGGTTCGAATGGAGTTTAACTTCAGGAAAATAGTCAAGCTTCATTATGAGCATTTGCTGAAGCTTCATTATATCTATTGGAACTCAATAGCCAGCTTGAAAACTGCGGGAATGGTTCATCCGGTTTCGGACCATGATCAAATGGCGGGAATCCTGTGGGCTTCTTTTAAAAACAGAATGGGCCAGGCCCAAGGGATATCTATGGGCTTTTACCTAACAAACCTCATCCAGCCCATCCAGGGTCTGGAGGAACTATCTCAACCGTTCTCTGATGATGAAATTAGGAAGGTTCTGAAAGAGTTGCCCCCTGATAGAGCACCTGGCCCAGATGGATTCAATGGCCTGTTTGTTAAATGCTGCTAGCCGATAATTGAGCAGGATTTTAGGCGTCTCATCCAGGACTTTTATGAAGGAAAATTATCTCTTGAGAATATTAATGGCTCTCTCATTACCCTCATACCCAAGATGCTCTCTCCTGAGGGGCTAGATGAGTCTCGGCCTATTTCTTTGACTGACACTTGCTTGAAATTTCCTACTAAGCGGCTAGCAAACAGACTGTAAAAAAGTGATCCTTCGTTGTATCCATAAAAATCAATATGGGTTCTTGAAGAGTAGATCAATCCAGGACTGCTTAGCTTGGGCCTTTGAATACATCCACCAATGCAACCAGTCAAATAGACCCATTATAATTCTGAAGCTAGATTTTGCAAAAGCATTTGACACTGTGGAGCATGAGGTTGTTTTGCAGATTCTTAGACACAAGGGGTTTGATGACAAATGGATAAGCTAGGTCAAAGACATCCTCTCTACAGGATCTTCCTCTGTTTTGCTTATTGGCATACCTGGCAAGCAGTTTCAGTGCAAGTGTGGTGTCAGACAGGGTGATCCTCTGTCACCTCTGCTCTTTGTAATTGCTGCCAATCTTCTGCAGTCAGTGGTCAACCAAATGTTCCCGCATGGAACCTTGACTCTCCCAATTCCTTCACATGACCAGGATTTCCCTATAATCCAGTATGCTGATGACATTGTCATCTTTTTTACTGGCAAAGATGAGGAGTTGGTGGCTCTCAAAAATATGTTGCTTACCTTTCAACAGTCCACTGGGCTTCAAGTTAACTTTGCAAAGTCTTCCATGATTCCTTTAAATATTGATGATGTGGAAGCTGCCAGGGTAGCTGATTTGCTTGGATGTAAACTTGGACAGCTACCATTTACTTATCTGGGTTTGCCACTTGGTACTACCAGGCCCAGAATTGTGGATTTTATGACTTTAGTTGATGCCTTGGAGAGGAGACTGACAGCTAGTTCCTCCATGCTAAACTAAGGCTCCAGGTTGCAGTTGTTAACTTCAGTCTTGACTTCCATGCCCATATATTTCCTCTGCAGTCTACAGCTCCCACCTAGTATTATTAAGCAACTTGACAGGATCTTCAGGCAATGTTTGTGGAGAGGAAATAATGATGCACCAAAGCAATCTCTGGCTGCATGGGATCTGGTTTGTAGGCCTAAGGAAAAAGGAGGACTTGGAGTGATTAACTTGCATATCCAAAATAAGGGCCTCCTTCTTAAGCATCTCCACAAATTCTTCAACAAGGCAGATATCCCATGGGTTACTTTAATATGGAATAGTTACTATGATCATGGAGTTCCACATGCTATAGTCCCAGTTGGGTCATTTTGGTGGAGGGATATACTCAAGCTCTTTGATGCATATACTGCAATCTCCTCAGTTCACATCAATAGGGTAGACTCTGCCCTTTTCTGGTCTGATGCTTGGTTAATTGGTGGCTCTTCAAGACCTCTATGTTGGAGATTACCTAGGCTTTTCTCCTTTGTTATTAATGATAAACTCTCTATGAATGAATTCCTCATCTCTCAGGACCTCTACTCAATGTTCTTCTTGCCTTTGTCACATGAGGCTGCTCTGGAGCTGCAAGTTTTGGAAGCTTGGATCCTGGATTTACATAGAGACATCACTCGGCCAGATGTTTGGATACGGCCTGGAAAATCTGGTGAATACTCTGCCAAGATCTTTTACACTCTTATGCATTCTCATTTGCCAACCATCTTGCCATGTAAGTGGTTGTGGGATAGCAAGTGCACCATGAAGATCAAAGTCGTTGGTTGGTTGTTGTTTTTTGATAGACTCAATACCAAGGACTTATTAATTCGTAGGCATTGGAGATCACCTATGGATGACAATCTCTGTGTTATCTGCAATGAACTAGTCTATGAGGATAGGTTGCACTTGTTTTTCAACTGTAACTTCAGTCGCAGAGTATGGAATTATATTTCCATTGATTGGTCCAGGGGCTCTGAAATTCAGCAATGTATTCAGCATGCAAGATCAAGGTTTAAGCATCCCTTCTTCTTTGAAGTTATGCTCACTGCAGCTTGGAATATATGGATCCTCAGGAATGGCAGGACTTTCAGAGGAGAGAATGCAACCTTTGCTGCTTGGAGATGTAATTTTGTACATGACCTTACTCTTCTAGCTCTTAGAATGAGAGTAGATATTAGAGTCAAGTTGTATGCTTGGATTAACTCTCTAACTTAGCTACAGGTAGGTAGGTAGATAGACTCTGTTTTTTTCTTACTTTTATTCCTTGCAATCTTCCCTAGCTTGTACAGTTGCTACTTCTTTATTTAATAAAGGGCTGTGGAGCTTTGCTCTACAGTAAATATTCCAAAAAAACTTGAAACATGAGTTACGAAATGAACAGAGACTAGTTGAGGCCGAGGTGACGATGTGTGTTGGAAGTAATTCCAAGGTAGATAAGATCACCATGGTACACTCCCTTTACCTTCGGGACTAGTGTTGAACCTAAAATAAATGTTATTTGATGTTTGCGTTGAGCATAATATGATTGGATCATATTTATTGCAATACGGCTATTCATTTAAGTTAAAGAATAATTGTTATTCTGTTTACATGAATAAAACCTTCCGTTGTCATACACCCAAGGTGAATGGTTTATTGAATCTCGATCATAGTAATACACATATTCATAATATTGATGCCAAAAGATGCAAAGTGGATAATGATAGTGCAACATACTAGTGGCACTGCCGTTTAGGTCATATTGGTGTAAAGCGCATGAAGAAACTCCATGCGGATGGACTTTTGGAATCACTTGATTATGAATCATTTGATGCTTGCGAACCATGCCTCATGGGAAAGATGACTAAGACTGTGTTATCCGGAACAATGGAGCGAACCACTAACTTATTGGAAATAATACATACTGATGTATGCGATTTGACGAGTGTTGAGGCTCGTGGCGGGTATCGTTATTTTCTGACCTTCACAGATGATTTAAGCAGATATGGGTATATCTACTTTATGAAACACAAGTCTCAAACATTTGAAAAGTTCAAAGAAATTCAGAGTGAAGTTGAGAATCATCGTAACAAGAAAATAAAGTTTCTATGATCTGATCGTGGAGGCAAATATTTGAGTTACGAGTTTGGCCTTCATTTAAAAATAATGTGGAATAAGTTTCACAACTCATGCCACCTGGAACACCACAGAGTAATGGTGTGTCTAAACATCATAACCGTACTTTATTAGATATGGTGTGATCTATGATGTCTCTTACCGATTTACCACTATCATTTTGGGGTTATGCATTAGAGACAGCTGCATTCATGTTAAATAGGGCACCCTCTAAAAATCCATTAAGACGACACCATATGAACTGTGGTTTAGCAAGAAACCTAAGCTGTCGTTTCTTAAACTTTGGGGTTGCGATGCTTATGTGAAAAAGTTTCAACCTGATAAGCTCAAACCCAAATCAGAGAAGTGCGTCTTCATAGGATACCCAAAAGAAACTATTGGGTACACCTTCTTTGTTGCTAAGAGTGGATCCTTTCTAGAGAAGGAGTTTCTCTCGAAAGAAGTGAGTGGGAGGAAAGTAGAACTTGATGAGGTAATTGTACCTTCTCCCGAATTGGAAAGTAGTTCATCATAGAAATCAGTTCCAGTGATGCCTACACAAATTAGTGAGGAAGTTAATGATGATGATCATGAAACTTTAGATCAAGTTACTACCGAACCTCGTAGGTCAACCAGAGTACGTTTCACACCAGAGTGGTACGATAATCCTGTTCTGGAAGTCATGTTACTAGACCATGATGAACATACGAACTATGAGGAAGTGATGATGAGCCAAGATTCCGTGAAATGGCTTAAGGCCATGAAATCTGAGATGGGATCCATGTATGAGAACAAAGTATGGACTTTGATTGACCTGCCCGATGATCGGTGAGCCATTCAGAATAAATGGATCTTCAAGAGGAAGACGGACGCTGATAGTAGTGTTACTATCTACAAAGCTCGAATTGTCGCAAAAGGTTTTCGACAAGTTCAAGGTGTTGACAACGATGAGATTTTGTAACTTGTATCGATGCTCAAAAGTCTGTCCGAATCATGTTAGCAGTTGCCGCATTTTATGAAATCTGGCAAATGGATATCAAAACTACATTCCTTAATGGATTTATTAAAGAAGAGTTGTATATGATGCAACCAAATGGTTTTGTCAATCCTAAAGATGCTGACAAAGTGTGCAAGCTCTAGCGATCCATCTATGGACTGGTGTAGGATCGAAACTATGTCTAGAGGGGGGGGGGTGATTAGACTACTTGACCAAATAAAAACTTAACCTTTTCCCAATTTTAGTTCTTGGCAGATTTTAGCTATTGTAGGACAAGTCAAGCAATCATCACACAATTCAAGCAAGCATGCAAAGAGTATATTGGCAACGGAAAGTAAAGCATGCAACTTGCAAGAATGTAAAGGGAAGGGTTTGGAGAATTCAAACGCAATTGGAGACACAGATGTTTTTCCTGTGGTTCGGATATGTGGTGCTATCCTACATCCACGTTGATGGAGACTTCAACCCACGAAGGGTAACGGTTGCGCGAGTCCACGGAGGGCTCCACCCACGAAGGGTAACGGTTGCGCGAGTCCACGGAGGGCTCCACCCACGAAGGTTCCACGAAGAAGCAACCACCCACAAATGGTCCACGAAGAAGCAACCTTGTCTATCCCACCATGGCCATCGCCCACAAAGGACTTGCCTCACTAGCGGTAGATCTTCATGAAGTAGGCGATCTCCTTGCCCTTACAAACTCCTTGGTTCAACTCCACAATCTTGTCGGAGGCTCCCAAGTAACACCTAGCCAATCTAGGAGACACCACTCTCCAAGAAGTAACAAATGGTGTGTAGGTAATGAACTCCTTGCTCTTGTGCTTCAAATGATAGTCTCCCCAACACTCAACTCTCTCTCATAGGATTTGGATTTTGTGGAAAGAAGATTTGAGTGGAAAGCAACTTGGGGAAGGCTAGAGATCAAGATTCATATGGTAGGAATGGAATATCTTGGTCTCAACACATGAGTATGTGGTTCTCTCTCAGAACATATGAGTTGGAATTGTGTATGTGTTCTGATGGCTCTCTCCACGAATGAAGAGGAGGTGGAGGGGTATATATAGCCTCCACACAAAATCCAACCGTTACACACAGTTTTCCAATCTCGGTGGGACCGAATCAACAAACTCGGTTGGACCGAAAAGGTAAACCTAGTGACCGTTAGAGATTTTCGGTGGGACTGACATGCAACTCGGTACGACCGATATGATTAGGGTTTGGGCATAATGTAATCTCGGCGAGACCGATTACACAAACTCGGTGAGACCGATTTTGGTAATTAGCTAACCAGAGAGTTGGTCAGGCAAGCTCGGTGGGACCGATTTGCTCTTTCGGTGAGACCGAAAAGTTACAAAAAGGAAACACTGAATTTACATCGCAATCTCGGTGGGACCGATTCGCTCTTTTGGTGAGACCGAAAAGTTACGAAAGGGAAACATAGAGTTTGCAATCCCATCTCGGTGAGACCGAGATCCCTATCGGTAGAACCGAATTGCTAGGGTTTGGCAGTGGCTTATGACAAGTGAAACTCGGTGGCGCCGGATAGAAAGAATCGGTATGACCGAGTTTGGCTTAGGTTTAGGTCATATGTGGATATGGGAAAGTAGTTGAGGGTTTTGGAGCATATCACTAAGCACATGAAGCAAGAGGCTCATTAAGCAACACCTCATCCCTCCTTGATAGTATTGGATTTTCCTAAAGACTCAATGTGATCTTGGATCACTAAAATATAAAATGAAGAGTCTTGAGCTTTTGAGCTTGAGCCAATCCTTTGTCCTTAGCATTTTGAGGGTTCCACTTTCACATCCATGCCATGCCAATCATTGAGCTTTCCTGAAATAGTCATCTTGGAATAGCATTAGCTCAATGAGCTATATGTTGTTATGAATTACCAAAACCACCTACGGATAGTTGCACTTTCAATCTCCCCCTTTTTGGTAATTGATGATAACATATAGATCAAAGCTTCGACAAATGATAATAAGCATGAAATATATCGTCGCTTTGAGAAGTATGTGACAAGTAAGAGCTCCCCCTAAATTTGTGCATATTTAAAATTTGCTTTGGACTGCAAATGCACAAAGAGTTAGAGTCATGGGTTACTCTTCCATGTCACATACATGTTGGTGGAGTGCTTAAAATGATAAGAATGAAATACATGCACTCATCACCAAGAATAGTGAATGATCACATAAGATAGATAAGATGATAATATTAAGCAAACATTAAGTGTAGCTTATGATCAAACACATGATCATCAATGTCTCACAAGCAATGACATAGTATCCCAAGCACTCAAAAGCAAACAAAGTTCGAAAAACCACCAAATAAAACAAGAGAAAAAAAAAGCAACACTCTCTCTCTCGAAGCCTATGATCTATACATTTTTCTCCCCCTTTGGCAACAAGTTACCAAAAAGTTCCTAGAAAATGCATAGTGCTAGATCGACGCTCAGGCTTGATCTTCAGGTGGTGGTGGAGTCCGGAGCACTCCAAGGACGAAGCCTTCTGTAGACGTGGTCGGAGTCGAGGCTGAAGTAGATGCTGGAGCTGGCGGAACTGAGGCTGTAGCTGGTGCAGAAGTGGCGGCTCTGGTGTCAGCAACTGGCACTGTAGACGACCTCGGACCTCGTGGCACTCTGGCAAAGGCATCAGTTGTAGTCTTGCCTCTCCTCTCCTGCATGTCATCCTGGAGCTGCTCCACTGCAGTCTGAATCTCTGTCACTTTGACATCCAAGTCATAGAACTTTTGTTCCATGATCCTCTCTAAGCTTGCCTGGTTCTGAGTTAGGGTGGCTAGTCCTTACTCAATCCGCAGGGTGGATGCAATCAAGTAACCAAGCTGCTCTTGTTTGGTTTTCAGGAAATATTCAGATGCCTCCTCTTGAGTAGGCATCTTGGCAGCTTTCTCCTTCCTCGCCTTCTCCTTCTTTGCTTGTGCTTGGGCAGATGATGGTTCATTCTCAGTCATGACCACTTGAATATCTTCAAAATCTGGACGGATAGGCAGGTGTTCCTTGTCCAATGAGTATATGCCTGTGCCCATCTTTGAGCTGATGAGCTCCTGAATCTGTGGGGCATATCCACAACTCCTCTTCTGGTCTGCTGCAGTCCTCTTGATGGTCTCTACCATGAGGCTCATCACCTTGAACTTCTGTGGCACATCAAATATATGAAGCAAATTTATTGCATGGCCTCTGATCATCTTGTGATCTCCAGACTTGGGCAACAAGGTGTGCCTCAGGATCCAGTTAATGGTTGGCAGCCCTGATAGAAAATAGTGCACTGAGCCAAACTTGAAAGTGTCAAGTGCTTCATTGGGAATCTCCTTGTACATGTTGGACATAGAGTTGTGGTCCATCTTCTTCTTGGAATAGACATCCAAGTCATCCTCATGCGCTTCTGGGGCATTGATCAGCTGAGCCCATTCAGCAACTGTTGACCGGTACCTCGTACCTTCTGACATCCAAATTATCCTACCATCTGGATAAAAATGGGCTGTGGAGTAGAACTGCATGATGAGTTCCTTGTTCCACTTTGTGAGCTTCTGCCCAACAAAGTCCTCTACTCCACATGCCTTGAAGCTGTTCTGCACTCCAGGGTAGTACTCTTCGTTGTCCTTGATGTATTTCCAATCAACCCATCTCATATCACATACAATTGGCTTCTTGTCCAATAAGACTGTCTCATAGAAGTCCTGCTGTTCCTTAGTGTGGAACCTGTAGTCAACAGTAGTCCTCCTCCTTGAAGCATATGGGTTTGCTTCTCTCCACTTCCGGAGCCCTGAATCTCCCCTGAGCTTCATGTCCTCAGCCACAGGATGAGCATCATTGTGGTCTGGGATCTTGGGCTTGAGTTTCCTGAGAACTTGCTCTTCCTCTTCTTCTGCAGTGTCAGGCACTGGGGCCTTGTTCTTCTCAGTAGCTGGGATGCTTCTTGTATTCCTCTTTGGTTTTGGCTTTGGAGCTGGCTTGACCTTGGAAGCAGCTGCCCCTGATCTTATGGCATCACCCATCAGCTTGGGTGCCTTTGGTGCTGGTGCAGCTACCTCTTCCTCTTCCTCCTCATCTTCCATGATGGAAGCCTTGCCAAGCACTCTGGCTACAGTCTTCTTGACTCTTTCCTTTCTTTTCTTGGCTTCAGCAGTAACTGGCTCTATGGGAGTGGGCTTCTCAGTTGAAGCTCTGGCCTTTGACATAGGCTTCCTGCCTGCTGGCCTTTTGATCTTTAACCCTGGCTTTGTGCCCTGTGCTGGCTCAACTCTCTTGGAAGTTGCTTCCTCTTCTGCCACATAGTCTTCATCCTCAGAATCTGAAGTTCTCTTCTTCCTTTGTCTTGTGGCAGCTTTTGGCAGATTGCTAGGAGTACTTCTGCTGCCATCATCTGAAGAACTTGAGGGACTAGTGCCCTCACTCATCTGCACTTGCTGTTCTGACATGTTCTGGCTATCACTTTGGTCTGACAGGATGAACAAGCTGACTGCTGACCCTGTGAATAGTTTATAGATGAGGTAGAGTGGATGAGCATCACAAAATGTAGAGATTTTTGCAAAAGAATGATTCAAAATCTTAGTTTTAGTTTCCCACTGAAATCATCTCGGATCTACCGATTTTTAAACTCGGTGATACCGAAGTAGTTTTGGAACCTAAACTAGTGAACTCGGTCAGACCGAGTCACAGTTCGGTGGCACCGAGACTGCTAGGGTTTCACAAAGTTCCAAAATCGGTCACACCGATAAGTAATTCTCGGTCAGACCGAGTCTCACTTGTGCAATGGCATAAGCCAAATCGGTGGGTCCGAGATGGTTTCGGCGGAAACCTAACCCTAAAATTTTCGAATTAAACCTAATCTACGAGTTTATTGACTGGATAGAAGTGTTTCAATCATGGCAAGATTCATAATGAACACAATGTGCTAGGAATCAGATGGGGAATAGCACAATGATCGAGTCCATACCCTAGTTCGGCGGAGACTTGCTACGGCGGCAACGGCGGGGTTGAATTCCGTTGACGGCGATGGAGACCAGCGACTGGAGGCGGCTGGCGGCGAGGAGATGATCCGGAGACCAAGTTGGCAGAGCAGGCTATCGCGCGGGCGAAGGGGTTCGGAGAAAATTCCAAATTTTTGCCCGTGACTATATATAGCCCGACCCTGTCGGTGTGACCGAGTGGAACAACCCGGTGGCACCGAGATGCAAAATTGTATACAGTTGTTGCAACTCGGTGTGACCGAATGGTTCAAATCGGTTGCACCGAGATCGAAAACCTAGATCAACTTAATGATCTCGGTAGGACCGAAAGTAGGGTATCGGTCAGACCGAGAATCATAAAGAGGTTTTGGAAGTTTAAGTCTATGACGAATCGGGGACTCCAAGCGCTCCTCACACAGAGTGGTTCGAATCTGACTTGATCAAATTTTGTGATGTAGCATGAATAGAGTTTGAGACGAGAAAAGTATAGATAGCTAGAGGAGGTTCTTAGGCATTCTTGTCCATCCACTTGGCAAAAGGAAATAAAACCAAACAATCAAAACAAAAAGTGGATGTCCTCGAATGAGTAAAATATGCAACCAGCATGCTCACACAATAAGATGGCAAATGAAATATGTGACAAGGCATGCACAACCAATTCTAGCATCTATCAAGCAATTTGCGATGACAAGGTCATCTATATATGAGTATATTGACTTAGGAGTCAAGTGAGAACACTTGATCATAGGTCATACTCATCGTTTAAGCTCAAGTGGGGTTACCACTTTTACATAAAGCATTGTTGTGTTCACATCTTTAGAGTTGCTTTAGCTCAAGTCTTAGAGTAAAGCTCCCCCTAGATGTGATATCCCCCCTTAGAGGGATGAACTAACCTCGGGTTTTGTCGATGATGACTTCATGTAGATGTTGAAGATGTGGATGCTCAATGTTGATGTAGATCACTTGGAGCTATCCATTTGAGTGAATTGCACTTTCAATACCTACATGGGTTAGTCCCACAAGGAACAAACAAGGATATCCATAGACATAGAGTGATGCACACACAAGATGATGTCCATGAAAACTTTTAGGTTACCTTGTCCCTTGTCTTACCAACAAGAGGGTTTGTGACTCCTTGAACTAGTGCAAGATGTGGAAGTTGATTGCACTTGTTCTTGGCAATATAATAAGAGTGAAGTATGTTGGCGGAGTCACCCTCAAGAACTCTCTAGTTCTTCTTCTTTTGGATCCACACCATCTTGATGGGAATCCTTGGAGTTGTAGTCGTACTTGATGAAGTGGAACTTGAAGTAGTCTTGGGAATCCACTTGACTAAGGTCTTAGGAGCTTCTTCAAATGCATCAATTTCCTCTTGAAGCTTGTCCTTGCCTTTTTGCTTGTAGTCTTGTGGTGGAAGATCATCTTGAGCTTGTGTCCCCTTGAAAGAAGTATCATACTTCTCTTGTTGAGGAACAAACTTTGTCTTGGGGTATTGATCTTCTTCCCACTCAACTCCATTAGCATTGAACTTTCGTTCAAAACCATTCTTCCGGTGCATTCCTTGCTTGCGCACAATTTCCTTGAATTGCTTACTCCCGGCAAGGCTTTTGTACACTCCTTTCTCTATAATTCCCTTCAATAAGCCGTTTTCTTGCTCAAGTGTAACTTGGCTAAGAGAATCGTTAGTGGAATCAAGAGAACTACTAGAAGCAACAATATTGGATTTAGCATGATCATTGTTACTGCTAGAGGAAGAATCTTTCTTGTTCTTGTTACTAAACTTGACTTGAGGCATGTAAGTGGATAAGAGTAAACGCTTGGCAATGTAAGAAGAACTTTTCTTGCGGAGATCATCATTGATTGCTTTTAAGAACTCATGCTCTTGCTCAAGATTGAGCTTTTCAAAGCGTAATTTCTCATGAGCTCTTAAAAGTTCTCGATGATCTTCGAAGATAGTTTCATGAGCTAACTTAAGAGTGTTTAGTTCTTTAGTTAGAGCCTCAATCTTCTCCTTATCATTGTCATTCGTTTTATCTTGATTAGCATGATTAATTGACGTTTCATCATAGTATTCATCACTAGAGTTGTCAACAAGCAAATCATCACCTAACAAGTCATCTTCATCACTATTGAAATCAACATACTCGGGGTGTGTTACCTTAGGACCTTTAGCCATGAAGCATCTTCCAATTCCTTCATTTGGTGAGTCAAATATGTCGTAGGAGTTGGTTGACACAAGTGCTAGACCGGCAACACCTTCATCTTGAGTATCTTCGGAGTCGGAGTGATAACTTCTCTCGGAGTGGCTGTCGGAGTCGGAGCCGGATACCCATTCACCAACATGATCTTGATGTCTTTGTTTTGTGTAGCTCCTTGATGATTTTTCCTTCCTTTCTGAATCCTTGCTTCTCCGTGAGTATCTTCGTTCATAATGATCATCTCTACTCCTTCTCTATCTTGGTGGTGATTCTTTGCTTCTTCTTCTTGAAGAATCTTCTCTTCTCTTGTAGGGAGCCGTACACTCATTGGAATAGTGTCCGGGTCTTCCACAACTGTAGCAGTTTCGCTCTCGACTAGAAGATCTTTTGTCATTGTAGGACCTTGACTTGAAGCTTCTTCTTTGCTTCTACTCTTGTAGAACTTGTTGAAGTTCTTCACCATTAAGCTCAATTCTTCATTGAAGTTTTGTTTCTCACTTGATGATGTAGGGGCTTCACATGAGGCTTTGTAGGCACCACTTGATTTGTTGTGAAGTTCCTCTTTATCCTTAAGTGACATCTCATGAGCAACAATTCTTCCAATCACCTCCGTTGGCTTGAGATCTTTGTAATTGGGCATCATTTGGATCAATGTGCACACGGTATCATATTTTCCATCCAAGGCTCTTAGAATCTTCTTGATGATGAATCTATCGGTCATCTCTTCACTTCCTAAGCCGGCAATCTCATTTGTGATGAGAGCAAGCCTAGAGTACATTTCAGCGACACCTTCACCATCCTTCATTTTGAACTTGTCAAGTTGACTTTGAAGCACATCCAACTTGGATTCCTTGACGGAGTCGGTACCTTCGTGCATATCAATCAAAGTGTCCCAAATTTCCTTTGCATTCTCAAGAGGGCTGATTTTGTTGAATTCTCTGGGGCACAATCCGTTGAAGAGAATATCACAAGCTTGAGCATTGTATTGCAACATATTCAACTCATCCGCGGTAGCTTCACGGTTTGGTTCTTTCCCATCAAAGAAGTCACCTTGCAAACCAACACAAACAATAGCCCAAACGACGGGGTTATGTCCAAGAATATGCATTTTCATTTTATGCTTCCAACTAGCAAAATTAGTACCATCAAAGTAAGGACCTCTACGGTGATAATTTCCCTCGCTAGACGCCATACTCTCCTAGGTTGTGAAACTAAGGCTATGACCACCAAAAGCTATGGAGATCAAAGCAAATGGAGACCAAAGCTCTGATACCACTTGTAGGATCGAAAGTATGTCTAGAGGGGGGGTGATTAGACTACTTGACCAAATAAAAACTTAACCTTTTCCCAAATTTAGTTCTTGGCAGATTTTAGCTATTGTAGGACAAGTCAAGCAACCATCACACAATTCAAGCAAGCATGCAAAGAGTATATTGGCAGCGAAAAGTAAAGCATGCAACTTGCAAGAATGTAAAGGGAAGGGTTTGGAGAATTCAAACGCAATTGGAGACACGGATGTTTTTCCCGTGGTTCGGATAGGTGGTGCTATCCTACATCCACGTTGATGGAGACTTCAACCCACGAAGGGTAACGGTTGCGTGAGTCCACGAAGGGCTCCACCCACGAAGGGTAATGGTTGCGTGAGTCCACGGAGGGGTCCACCCACGAAGGGTCCACGAAGAAGCAACCACCCACAAAGGGTCCACGAAGAAGCAACCTTGTCTATCCCACCATGGCCATCGCCCACGAAGGACTTGCCTCACTAGCGGTAGATCTTCACGAAGTAGGCGATCTCCTTGCCCTTACAAACTCCTTGGTTCAACTCCACAATCTTGTCGGAGGCTCCCAAGTAACACCTAGCCAATCTAGGAGACACCACTCTCCAAGAAGTAACAAATGGTGTGTAGGTAATGAACTCCTTGCTCTTGTGCTTCAAATGATAGTCTCCCCAACACTCAACTCTCTCTCATAGGATTTGGATTTTGTGGAAAGAAGATTTGAGTGGAAATCAACTTGGGGAAGGCTAGAGATCAAGATTCATATGGTAGGAATGGAATATCTTGGTCTCAACACATGAGTAGGTGGTTCTCTCTCAGAACATATGAGTTGGAATTGTGTATGTGTTCTGATGGCTCTCTCCACGAATGAAGAGGAGGTGGAGGGGTATATATAGCCTCCACACAAAATCCAACCGTTACACACATTTTTCCAATCTCGGTGGGACCGAATCAACAAACTCGGTCGGACCGAAAAGGTAAACCTAGTGACCGTTAGAGATTTCGGTGGGACTGACATGCAACTCAGTAGGACCGATATGGTTAGGGTTTGGGCATAACGTAATCTCGGTGAGACTGATTACACAAACTCGGTGAGACCGATTTTGGTAATTAGCTAACCAGAGAGTTGGTCAGGCAAACTCGGTGGGACCGATTTGCTCTTTCGGTGAGACCGAAGAGTTACAAAAAGGAAACACTGAATTTACATTGCAATCTCGGTGGGACCGATTCGCTCTTTTGGTGAGACCGAAAAGTTACAAAAGGGAAATAGAGAGTTTGCAATCCCATCTCAGTGAGACCGAGATCCCTATCGGTAGAACTGAATTGCTAGGGTTTGGCAGTGGCTTATGACAAGTGAAACTCGGTGGCGCCGGATAGAAAGAATCGGTATGACCGAGTTTGGCTTAGGGTTTAGGTCATATGTGGATATGGGAAAGTAGTTGAGGGTTTTGGAGCATATCACTAAGCACATGAAGCAAGAGGCTCATTAAGCAACACCTCATCCCTCCTTGATAATATTGGCTTTTCCTAAAGACTCAATGTGATCTTGGATCACTAAAATATAAAATGAAGAGTCTTGAGCTTTTGAGCTTGAGCCAGTCCTTTGTCCTTAGCATTTTGAGGGTTCCACTTTCACATCCATGCCATGCCAATCATTGAGCTTTCCTGAAATAGTCATCTTGGAATAGCATTAGCTCAATGAGCTATATGTTGTTATGAATTACCAAAACCACCAAGGGATAGTTGCACTTTCAACTGGTGCAAGCATCTCGGAGTTGGAATATACGCTTTGATGAGTTGATCAAAGCATATAGTTTTATACAGACTTGCGGTGAAGCCTGTATTTACAAGAAAGTGAGTGGGAGCACTACAACCTTTTTGATAAGTATATGTGAATGACATATTGTTGATCAGAAATGATGTAGAATTTTCTGGAAAGCATAAAGGAGAATTTGAATGGAGTTTTTCAAAGAAAGAATTACCTGTAAAGCTACTTACATATTGGGCATCAAGATCTATAAATATAGATCAAGACACTTGATAAGACTTTCGATGACTACATACCTTGATAATATTTTGAAGGAGTTCTAAATGGATCAGCCAAAGAAGGAGTTCTTGCCTGAGTTGTAAGGTGTGAAATTGAGTAAAGACTCAAAACCCGGCCATGACAGAAAATAGAACGAGAATGAAAAGGCATTCCCTATGCCTTAGTCATAGATTCTATAAAGTATGATATGCTATGTACCAGACCTATTGTACACCTTAGCATGATTTTGGCAAGGGAGTACAATAGTGATCTAGGAGTAGATCACTAGACAGCAGTCAAAATTATCCTTAGAGGACTAAGGAAATATTTCTCGGTTATGGAGGTGATAAAAGAGTTCATCGTAAAGAGTTACGTCGATGCAAGCTTTTTACACCGATCTAGATGACTCTAAGTCTTGATCTAGACACATATTGAAAGTGGGAGCAGTTAGCTAGAGTAGCTTCATGCAGAGTATTATAGACATAGAAATTTGCAAAATACATACGGATCTGAATGTTGCAGACCCTTAGACTAAACTTCTCTCACAAGCAAAACATGATCACTCTTTGGGTGTTAATAAAATAGTGATGTGAACTAGATATTGACTCTAGTAAACCCTTTGGGTATTACTCACATGAAGATGTGAACTAATCACATAAAGATGTGAACTATTGGTGTGAAATCACATGATGATGTGAACTAGAATATTGACTCTAGTGCAAGTGGGAGACTAAAGGAAATATGCCCTAGAGGCAATAATAAAGTTGTTATTTATAGTTCCTTATATTATGATAAATGTTTATTATTCATGCTAGAATTGTATTAACCGAAAACTTAGTAGATGTGTGAATACATAGACAAACAGAGTGTCCCAAGTATGCCTCTACTTGACTAGCTCGTTAATCAAAGATGGTTAAGTTTCCTAGCCATGGACATGTGTTGTCATTTGATGAACGAGATCACATCATTAGATAATGATGTGATGGACAAGACCCATCCATTAGCTTAGCACTATGATCGTTTAGTTTGTTGCTATTGCTTTCTTCATGACTTATACATGTTCCTATGACTATGAAATTATGCAACTCCCGAATACCGGAGGAACACTTAGTGTGCTATCAAACGTCACAACGTAACTAGGTGATTATAAATATGCTCTACAGGTGTCTCCGATGGTGTTTGTTGAGTTGGCCTAGATTGAGATTAGGATTTGTCACCCCGATAGTCGGAGAGGTATCTCTGGGCCCTCTCGATAATGCACATCACTATAAGCCTTGCAAGCAATGTGACTAATAAGTTAGTTGCGAGATGTTGCATTACGAAATGAGTAAAGAGACTTGCCGGTAACGATATTGAACTAGGTATGATGATACCGATGATCGAATCTCGGGCAAGTAACATACCGATGACAAAGGGAACAACGTATGTTGTTATGCGGTTCGAGCAATAAAGATCTTCGTAGAATATGTAGGAGTCAATATGGGCATCCATGTTCCGCTATTGGTTATTGACTAGAGAGATGTCTCGTTCATGCCTACATAGTTCTCGAACCCGTAGGGTCCGCACGCTTAATGTTCGTTGACTATATAGTATTATATGAGTTATGTATGTTGGTGACTGAATGTTGTTCGGAGTCTTGGATGAGATCACGGACATGACGAGGAACTCCGGAATGGTCCGGATATAACGATGATATATGGGATAATAGTGTTTGGTCTCCGGAAGGGTTCCGTAATTCACTAGAAGGGGTTCCGGATGTTCCCGAAATGTTTGGGTACGAGATCACTTTATTTGGGCCAAAGGGGAAAGTCCACAAGGTTTTTGGAAAGCGCAAAAGGAAGTTTTGCGGAGTCCAGGGGACAGACAGCAGGGTCCCTGGCGTCTGGGTCCAGATGCTAGGAACCCTCACGTCTGGCCCTGGAGTCCGAGAAGGACTCTTGCCTTTCGGGTGAAACCGACTTTGTGGAAGCTTTTACTCCAAGTTTCGACCCCAAGGCTCAAAACACAGATAGAGGGGCAGGGCTAGTACCCAAGACAAATCAAGAAACACCAAGCCGTGTGCCGGCAACCCCATCCCCTCTAGTTTATCCTCCGCCATAGTTTTTATAGTGCTTAGGCGAAGCCCTGCGGAGATTGTTCTTCACCAACACCGTCACCACGCTGTTGTGCTGCTGGAACTCATATACTACTTCACCCCTCTTGCTAGATTAAGAAGGCAGGACGTCATCAAGCTGAACATGTGCTGAACGCGGAGGTGCCGTACGTTCGGTACTTGATCGAGACGGATCATGAAGGTGTACAACTACATCAACCGCATTGATAAATGCTTCCACTTTCGGTCGACGAGGGTACGTAGACACACTCTCCCCTCTCATTGCTATGCATCTCCTAGATAGATCTTGGATGATCGTAGGAAATTTTGAAATACTACGTTCCCGAACAGTTGGTAAATTCCAAGCAGAGCGTCGTGGCGGGATCTACGTTTGAAGCGGAGTACATAGCTTCTTCGGAAGCAGAAAATGAAAGAGTCTGGATGAAGGAGTTCATATCCGATCTAGGTGTAATACCTAGTGCATCTGGTCCAATGAAAATATTTTGTGACAATGCTGGTGCAATTGCCTTGGCAAAGGAATCCAGATTTCACAAGAGAACCAAGCACATCAAGAGACGCTTCAATTCCATCCGCGATCAAGTCAAGGAGGGAGACATAGAGATTTGCAAGATACATACGGATCTGAATGTTGCAGATCCATTGACTAAGCCTCTCTCACGAGCAAAACATGATCAGCACCAAGACTCCATGGGTGTTAGAATCATTACTATGTAATCTAGATTATTGACTCTAGTGCAAGTGGGAGACTGAAGGAAATATGCCTTAGAGGCAACAATAAAGTTGTTATTTATATTTCCTTATATCATGATATATGTTTATTATTGTTGGAAATATGCCCTAGAGGAAATAATAAATTAGTTACTATTATATTTCCTTGTTCATGATAATTGTTCATTATCCATGCTCTAATTGTATTGATAGGAAACTCAGATACATGTGTGGATACATAGACAACACCATGTCCCTAGTAAGCCTCTAGTTGACTAGCTCGTTGATCAATAGATGGTTATGGTTTCCTGACCATGGACATTGGATGTCATTGATGACGGGATCACATCATTAGGATAATGATGTGATGGACAAGACCCAATCCTAAGCCTAGCACAAGATCGTGTAGTTCGTATGCTAAAGCTTTTCTAATGTCAAGTATCATTTCCTTAGACCATAAGATTGTGCAACTCCTGGATACCGTAGGAATGCTTTGGGTGTACCAAACGTCACAACGTAACTGGGTGGCTATAAAGGTGCACTGCGGGTATCTCCGAAAGTGTCTGTTTGGTTGGCACGAATCGAGACTGGGATTTGTCACACCGTGTAACGGAGAGGTATCTCTGGGCCCACTCGGTAGGGCATCATGAGTTGATCATAGGATGATGTGTTACGGAACGAGTAAAGAGACTTGCCAGTAACGAGATTGAATGAGGTATCGGGATACCGACGATCGAATCTCGGGCAAGTATCGTACCGATAGACAAAGGGAATTGTATACGGGATTGATTGAATCCTTGACATCGTGGTTCATCCGATGAGATCATTGTGGAGCATGTGGGAACCAACATGCGTAACCAGATCCCGCTGTTAGTTATTGACCGGAGAGTTGTCTCAGCCATGTCTGCATGACTCCCGAGCCCGTAGGGTCTACACACTTAAGGTTCGATGATGCTAGGGTTATAGGGAAAGTATCTACACGGTTACCGAATGTTCTTCGGAGTCCCGGATGAGATCCCGGACGTCATGAGGAGTTCCGGAATGGTCCGGAGGTAAAGATTTATATATGGGAAGTCCCGTTTTGGTCACCGGAAAAGTTTCCGGTGCTATCGGTAACGTACCGGGACCACCGGGAGGGTCCCGGGGGTCCACCAGGTGGGGCCACCAGCCCCAGAAGGCTGCGTGGGCCAAGTGTGGGAGGGGACCAGCCCCAGGTGGGCTGGTGTGCCCCCCACCAAGGCCCAAGGCGTGTGGAGAGTGGGAAGGGGCAAACCCTAGGTCCAGATGGGCCTTAAGGCCCACCCTAGGGCGCCCCCTCTCTTCCCCCCTTGGCTGCACCCTAGATGGGTTTTGGGGGCTGCCGCCACCCCTAGGGATGGAACCCTAGATGGGGGCACAGCCCCTCCCCTCCCCCTATATATACTTGAGGTATTGGGCGCTGCCCAACACATGATTTGATCTTCCTCTTGGCGCAACCCTACCTCTCTCCCTCCTCGTCTCTCGTAGTGCTTGGCGAAGCCCTGCTGGAGTTCCGCGCTCCTCCACCACCACCATGCCATCGTGCTGCTTCTGGACGGAGTCTTCCCAACCTCTCCCTCTCTCCTTGCTGGATCAAGGCATGGGAAACGTCACCGGGCTGTACGTGTGTTGAACGCGGAGGCGCTGCTGTTCGGCGCTTAGATCGGAATCGACCGCGATCTGAATCACTGTGTGTACGACACCATCAACACCGTTCTCTTGAACACTTCTGCTTAGCGATCTACAAGGGTATGTAGATGCACTCTCTTCTCTCTCGTTGCTAGATTACTCCATAGATTGATCTTGGTGTTGCGTAGAAAATTTTAAATTTCTGCTACGATCCCCAACAGTGGCATCATGAGCTAGGTCTATGCATAGTTTCTATGCACAAGTAGAACACAAGTTGTTGTGGGCGTCGATTTTGTCAATTTATTTGCCGTTACTAGTCTTATCTTGATTCAGCGGCATCGTGGGATGAAGCGGCCCGGACCGATCTTACACGTACCCTTACGTGAGACTGGTTCCACCCACTGACATGCACTAGTTGCATAAGGTGACTAGCGGGTGTCTGTCTCTCCCACTTTAGTCAGATCGGATTCGATGAAAAGGATCCTTATGAAGGGTAAATAGAAATTGGCATATCACGTTGTGGTTTTGCGTAGGTAAGAAACATTCTTGCTAGAAACCCATAGCAGCCACGTAAAACATGCAACAACAATTAGAGGACGTCTAACTTGTTTTTGCAGGGTATGCTATGTGATGTGATATGGCCAAAAGGATGGGATGAATGATATATGTGATGTATGAGATTGATCATGTTCTTGTAATAGGAATCACGACTTGCATCTCGATGAGTATGACAACCGACAGGAGCCATAGGAGTTGTCTTAATTTATTTATGACCTGCGTGTCAACATAAACGTCATGTAATTACTTTACTTTATTGCTAAACCGTTAGCCATAGTAGTAGAAGTAATAGATGACGAGACAACTTCATGAAGACACGATGATGGAGATCATGATGATGGAGATCATGGTGTCATGCCGGTGACGATGATGATCATGGCGCCCAGAAGATGGAGATCAAAAGGAGCAAAATGATATTGGCCATATCATGCCACTATTTGATTGCATGTGATGTTTATCATGTTTTACATCTCATTTGCTTAGAACGATGGTAGCTTAAATAAGATGATCCCTCGCAATAATTTCAAGAAAGTGTTCCCCCTAAGTGTGCACCGTTCCGAAGGTTCGTTATTTCGAAGCACCACGTGATGATCAGGTGTGATAGATTCTAACGTTCGAATACAACGGGTGTAAGCCAGATTTACACATGCAATACACTTAGGTTGACTTGACGAGCCTAGCATCTACAGACATGGCCTCGGAACACGGAAGATCGAAAGGTCGAACATGAGTCGTATAGAAGATACGATCAACATGAAGATGTTCACCGATGATGACTAGTCCGTCTCACGTGATGATTGGACACGACCTAGTTGACTCGGATCATGTATCACTTAGATTACTAGAGGGATGTCTATCTGAGTGGGAGTTCATTAAATTATCAGATGAACTTAATTATCATGAACATAGTCAAAAGGACTTTACAAATTATGTTGAAGCTTATGCTTTAGTTCTACTGTTTTAGATATGTTCCTAGAGAAAATTTAGTTGAAATTTGATAGTACCAATTATGCGGACTGGGTCCATAAACTGAGGATTGTCCTCATTGCTGCGCAGAAGGATTATGTCCTTAATGCACCGCTCAGTGAGCTGAACCTCAAGCGTCGGTTGTGGATGTTGCGAACATCTGACATACATGTTTTGATGACTAAATGATAGTTCAGTGCGTAATGCTAAATGGTTTAGAATTGAGGCACCAAAGACGTTTTTTGAAACATCGCAGAACATATGAGATGTTCCAAAGGCTGAAATTGGGATTTCAGACTAGTGCCCACGTCAAGAGGTATGAGACCTCTGACAAGTTAATTAATCCTGCAAACTAAGGGAGAAAAGCTCAATCATTGAGCATGTGCTCAGATTGTCTGATTACTACAATCGCTTGAATCGAGTGGGAGTTGATCTTCCAGATGAGATAGTGATGGTTCTCCAAAGTCACTGCCACCAAGCTACTAGAGCTTCGTGATGAACTATAACATATCAGGGATAGATATGATGATCCTTGAGCAATTCGTGATGTTTGACACCGTGAAAGTAGAAATCAAGTAGGAGCATCAATTGTTGATGGTTAGTAAAACCACTAGTTTCAAGAAGGGCAAGGGAAAGAAGGGATACTTCATGAGACAGCAAATCAGTTACTGCTCTAGTGAAGAAACCCAAAGTTGAACCCAAGCCCGAGACTAAGTGCTTCTATAATGAGGGGAACGGTCACTGAAGCAGAACTACCCTAGTTACTTGGTAGATGAGAAGGCTGGCAAGGTAGACAGAAGTATTTTGGATATACGTCATATTATTGTGTACTTTACTAGTACTCCTAGTAGCACCAGGGTAATAAATACCGGTTCGGTTGCTAAGCGTTAGTAACTCGAAATAAAAGGCTACGGAATAAACGGAGACTAGCTGAAGGTGATATGACGATATGTGTTGGAAGTGTTTCCAAGGTTGATGTGGTCAAGCATCGCATGCTCCCTCTACCATCGAGATTGGTGCTAAACCTAAATAATTTTTATTTGGTGTTTGCGTTGAGCATAGACATAATTGGATTATGTTTATCGCCACATGGTTATTCATCTAAGGAGAATAATGGTTACTCTGTTTATTTGAATAATACCTTCAATGGTCTTGCATCTAAAATGAATGGTTTATTGAATCTCGATCGTAGTGATACACATGTTCATGCCAAAAGATATAAGATAGTAATGATAGTACCACGTACTTGTGGCACTGCCATTTGAGTCATGTTGGTATAAAACGCATGAAGAAGCTCCATGTTGATGGATCTTTGGACTCACTCGTTTTTGAAAAGATTGAGACATGCGAACCATGTCTATTGGTAGATATGCATGAAGAAACTCCATGCAGATGGATCGTTTGGACTCATTTGATTTTGAATCACTTGAGACATGCAAATCATACCACATGGGCAAGATGACTGAAAGGCCTCATTTTCAGTAAGATGGAACAAGAAAGCAACTCGTTGGAAGTAATACATTTTGATGTGTGCAGTCCAATGAGTGCTGAGGCACGCAGTGGATATCGTTATGTTCTTACTTCACAAATGATTTGAGTAGATGCTGAGTATATTTACTTGATGAAACAAAAGTCTGAATTATTGAAAGGTTTAAGTAATTTCAGAGTGAAGTCGAAGATCGTCGTGACAAGATGATAAAATGTCTATGATATGATCATAGAGATGAATGTCTGAGTTACGAGTTTGGCACACAATTAAGACATTGTGGAAATCGTTTCACAACTAATACCGCCTGGACCACCATAGTGTGATGGTGTGTCCGAACATCACAACTGCACCCTATTGGATATGGTACATACCATGATGTCTCTTATCAAATTACCACTATCGTTTATGGGTTAGGCATTAAAGACAACCGCATTCACTTTAAATAGGGCACCACACAATTCCGTTGAGACGACACCGTATGAACTATAGGTTTAGATAAACCTAAGATGTCATTTCTTAAAAGTTTGGGGCTGCTTATGTGAAAAAGTTTCAGGCTGATAAGCTCGAACCCAAAGCGGATAAATGCATCTTCATAGAATACCCAAAATAGTTGGGTATACCTCCTATTTCAGATCCGGAAGCAAAAGTGATTGTTTCTAAAAACGGGTCCTTTCTTGAGGAAAAGTTTCTCTCGAAAGAATTGAGTGGGAGGATGGTGGAGACTTGATGAGGTTATTGAACCGTCACTTCAACTAGAGTGTAGCAAGGCACAGGAAGTTGTTCCTGTGGCACCTACACCAATTGAAGTGGAAGCTTATGATAGTGATCATGAAACTTCGGATCAAGTCACTACCAAACCTCATAGGTCGACAAGGATGTGTACTACTTCAGAGTGGTACGTAATTCTGTCTTGGAAGTCATGTTGCTAGACAACAATGAACCTACGAGCTATGGAGAAGCGATGGTGGGCCCAGATTCCGACAATGGCTCGAGGCCATAAAATCCGAGAGAGGATCCATGTATGAAAACAAAGTGTAGACTTCAAAAGAACTAAGTGATGGTCGTAAGGCCGTTGGGTACAGATGGATTTTAAAAGGAAGACGAACAATGATGGTAAGTGTCACCATTAAAAAAGCTCGACTTGTCGTTAAGATGTTTCCCGACAAGTTCAAGGAGTTGACTATGATGAGACTTTCTCACTCGTAGTGATGCTAAGTGAGGGAGTCCTGGATTAGGGGGTCTCCGGACAGCCGGACTATATCCTTTGGCCGGACTATTGGACTATGAAGATACAAGATTGAAGACTTCGTCTCGTGTTCGGATGGGACTCTACTTGGCGTGGAAGGCAAGCTAGGCAATACGAATATGGGTATCTCCTCCTTTGTAACCGACCTTGTGTAACCCTAACCCTCTCCGGTGTCTATATGAACCGAAGGGTTTTAGTCCGTAGGACAACAATCACAACACAATCATACCATAGGCTAGCTTCTAGGGTTTAGCCTCTCTGGTCTCGTGGTAGATCTACTCTTGTACTACCCATATCATCAATATTAATCAAGAAGGACATAGGGTTTTACCTCCATCAAGAGGGCCCTAACCTGGGTAAAACATCGTGTCCCCTGCCTCCTGTTACCATCCAGCCTAGACGCACAGTTCCGGACCCCATACCCGAGATCCGCCGGTTTTGACACCGACATTGGTGCTTTCATTGAGAGTTCCTCTGTGTCATCACCGTTAGGCCTGATGGCTCCTACTATCATCGATAGCGATGCGGTCCAGGGTGAGACTTTTCTCCCCGGACAGATCTTCATATTCGGCGGCTTTGTGCTGCGGGCTAATTCGCTTGGCCGTCTGGAGCAGATTGAAAGCTACGCCCCTGGCCGCCAGGTCAGATTTGGAAGTTTGAACTACACAGCCGACATCCGCGGGGACTTGATCTTCGACGGATTCGAGCCACAGCTAGGCGCGCTGCACTGTCGCGATGGGTATGACCTAGCTCAGCCGCCGAACAGTACCCCAGAAGCCGCGCCCGCATCAGCTCCGGCCCTTAGCTCGGAGCCAACTGCGCCAATCGAGGACGGGTGGTTAGACACCGCCTTAGGGGCTGCAGTCTCAATGGTGGTCGAGCCGAACACCAGCATAACCCTCTGCGTAGCCCATGACTCCAAGGTGCCGGACTCTTTTTCTGACTCCGAACCGCCCGCGCCCCTGCCAATCGAATCCGATTGGGCGCCGATCATGGAATTCACCGCCGCAGATATCTTTCAGCACTCGCCCTTCGGCGACATCCTGAATTCACTAAAGTCTCTCTCTTTGTCAGGAGAGCCCTGGCCGTACTATGGCCAATAGGATTGGGATGCGGACGACGAAGAAATTCGACGCCCACCCACCACCCACTTCGTAGCCACTTTCGATGATTTAACCGACATGCTCGACCTCAACTCCGAAGACATCGACGGTATGGACAACGATGTAGAAGACAAACATGAACCAGCGCCTATAGGGCACTGGAAAGCCACCTCGTCATATGACATATACATGGTGGATACACCCAATGAAGGCAATGGCGACGGGATAGCGGAGGATGACCCCTCCAAGAAGCAACCCAAGCGCCGACGTCAGCGGCGCCGCTCTAAGTCCCGCCAAAGAAAAAGTGGTGATACCGGCACAGGAGATAATAACACTCCGGATAGTGCCAAAGACAACAACAATCCCCTCCAGCAAGATTTAGAGCAGGAGGATGAAGGAGCCAGCTCTCCTGAGAGAGCGGCAGACGGAGAGGGGGAGGATGAAAATTACATGCTCCCCTCCGAAGATGAGGCAAGCCTCGGGGACGGTGAATTCGCCATACCAGAGGATCCCGTCGAACAAGAGCGCTTCAAGCGCCGGCTTATGGCCACGGCAAATAGCCTGAAGAAAAAGCAGCAGCAGCTTCAAGCTGATCAAGATCTGCTAGCTGATAGATGGACTGAAGTCCTCGCGGCCGAGGAATATAAACTCGAGCGCCCCTCCAAGAACTACCCAAAGTGCAGGTTACTACCCTGACTGGAGGAAGAAGCGTATGATACGGCTGAGCGGCCACCTCATGGCCGCGATAGAGAGGCATTCCAGCCAAAAGCTCAGCCTCCACCCCGACGCCATTCAAATAAAAAGGCATGGGGAGATATGCCAGACATGCGAGACATATTGGAGGACAAAGCAAAGCATGCAAGATCGATCTATGGATCACGACGGCGCACCACTCTGCGAGACAATAAACGTCACGTCGGATACAGTAAAAGCAAATCCGGTCGGGCCGAACACAGCGGGCAAGACCCATTCGAGCTGCGTCGCGATATAGCCCAATACAGAGGCGCCGCACACCCCTTATGCTTCACAGACGAAGTAATGGAACATCAATTCCCAGAAGGTTTCAAACCTGTAAATATTGAATCATACGATGGCACAACAGATCCTGCAGTATGGATTGAGAACTTCCTCCTCCACATCCACATGGCCCGCGGTGATGACTTACACGCCATCAAATACCTCCCACTAAAGCTCAAAGGTCTAGCGCGGCATTGGCTTAACAACTTGCCAGCGGACTCCATTAGCCGTTGGGAAGATCTGGAAGTCGCATTCCTTGACAACTTTCAGGGCACCTATGTGTGACCACCAGACGCCGATGACTTGAGCCATATAATTCAGCAGCCAGAAGAGTCGGCCAGGCAATTCTGGACTCGGTTTCTTACAAAGAAAAATCAAATCATCGACTGTCCGGATGCGGAGGCCTTAGAGGCTTTCAAGGACAACATCCGAGACGAGTGGCTAGCCCGGCACCTTGGTCAGGAAAAGCCGAAATCTATGGCAGCTCTCACGACGCTCATGACCCACTTTTGTGCGGGAGAAGACAGCTGGCTGGCTCACAGTAATAACATATCAAAGAACCATGGTACCTCAGATACCAAGGACGGCAATAGCAGGTCACATCGCAACAAACATAAGCGCCACATTAACAGCGAAAATACTGAGGATACAGCAGTCAATGCCGGATTCAAAGGCTCTAAACCCGGTCAGCAGAAAAAGCCATTCAAACAAAGTATGCCGGGTCCGTCCAGCTTGGATCGTATACTCAATCGCTCGTGTCAAATACACGGCACCCCAGACAAGCCAGCCAATCACACCAACAGGGATTGTTGGGTGTTCAAGCAGGCCGGCAAGTTAATTTCCGAAAACAAGGACAAGGTGCCGCATAGCGATGACGAAGAGGAGCCCCGACAGCCGCACACTGGAGGACAGAAGAGGTTTCCCCCGCAAGTGCGGACGGTGAATATGATAGACGCAACCCACATCCCCAAGAGGGAGTGGAAGCGTGCGCTCAGGGACGTATATGCGCTGGAGCCAGTCGCCCCAAAATTCAACCCTTGGTCCTCCTGTCCGATCACCTTCGATCGCAGGGACCATCCCACTAGTATCCGTCATGGCGGATTCGCCGCACTGGTCCTAGACCCAATCATTGATGGATTTCACCTCACTCGAGTCCTTATGGATGGCGGCAGCAGCCTGAACCTACTTTATCAGGACACAGTGCGCAAAATGGGTATAGACCCCTCAAGGATCAAACCCACAAAAACAACCTTTAAGGGCGTCATTCCAGGTGTAGAGGCCCATTGCACAGGCTCAATTACACTGGAAGTGGTCTTCGGATCCCCGGATAACTTCCGAAGCGAAGAGTTAATCTTCGATATAGTCCCGTTCCGCAATGGTTATCACGCGCTGCTCGAGCGAACCGCATTTGCTAGATTCAGTGCGGTACCGCATTATGCATACCTCAAGCTCAAGATGTCAGGACCTCGCGGATTTATTACAGTCAATGGAAACACAGAGCGCTCTCTCCGAACAGAGGAGCACACCACGACCCTTGCAGCAGAAGCGCAAAACAGCCTTTCAAGGCAATCCACCAATTCAGCGTTTCAAAACCCGGACACCCGCAAGCGCGCTCGGAGCAACCGGCAAATAGATCGCCTGGCGCAATCGGAGCTCGCGTAGCAATGTGGCCCCCACCCCAGTCCCAGCCAAACGGCGAAACTCGTGCCGCGCGTACATAATTACGCATTAAAAATACTATGGGCATAGGTGGGGAGGGGGGCACAACTGCGGCACGCCCCAAGACGCGGCTTAAACCGCACTAGGGGCTTCCCATTTGGTTATTTTTCTTTTTTTCAGGACCTTAATCTCTGGAAACACTGTCCGACAGCACTATTGTCGAACACATGATGCAGCAACCAAGGAGGCAGACAACTACGTCATACCACGGAACTCCCAGGTTGATTATAGTAACGAACGAAATATTCGATTTAATATCATTCCTCAGCTTGCCCTTGGAAGGGACATAGTCCTACTCTTTGCTTATCGCACTATCTGTATCACTCTGCTTTAACGCAATTTTTTAATAAACAATGCATGACATTACGACTATTATTGCATTCTTGTTATATACATATGTGTGTTCATTAATGACGCCTTGCAACCGTACACTTTGGTACGGCCAATACACCAGGGGCTTACGTACCCCACAATATGGTGTGAAAAGTCCGAACACTTTCACAAGTGTGGCACCCCGAACTTATAGCATTATATGCATCAGCTCCGAATCATGTCTTTGGTCAAATGTTGGGTTTGCCCGGATCCTATGTTTTGGTACCTTATGTTCCGCCATATCGGCTAAGGTAGCGCTAGGAGAAATATTGCGATTGTGCCCCGGTTCTGCCGGGCTAAGCACCTCAGTAGAGAAAGCTAAAACTGACTGTCATGATAAGGCGAGAGACTGGTCGCTGTTCGGCGAGGTTTTTCGAGTCCCTAAAGACTTATGCCGCTTAGGGCGAGGGGCCGGTCCTGTCCGGCTTACAGGCGTGTATCGCGCCCCGAATTCGGTCTTCCAAATACGAGGGGCTTCGCCGAAATTTAAAAATATAGAATTCTATGGCTAAGTGAGAGTGATACAGCATTATTAGTCCGGTTGCCTTGTTCGTTGTGCTGAGCACCTCCCTCGAAGGACCCAAATATGGGAACACGAGTGCTCAGGTTTATCCCAAACACCCCAGCACTCGTGGCATGGGGGTAGAAGCCAAGGACTAGCCATCTCTCAGATTGGATAAACAACCAAATAGAAGGTAATATTTTAAATTCACACAAGCGTTGCATAGAGCATATGAAACAAGTTTTCATCATACAGGATCACACGAGCAAGTTTACTCAAATATTACATCCTTTGAACATTCGTCCGCTACAAGATGGGCACCCTTCAGGACACCCTCATAATGAATTTTGGGGGTGCGATGCTCCTTGCCCTCCGGCGGCCCCTCCTTGATCAGCTTCACGGCGTCTAGCTTGACCCGCTGCAATTTCACACGGGCGAAAGCCCGGCGTGCACCATCAATGCAGACAGATCGCTTGACGACCTCCAGCCATGTGCAGGCATCCACAAGCCGCCTCACCAGGCCGAAGAAGCTGTTCGGAAGGGCGTCGCCAGGCCACAGCCGGACTATAAAGCTCTTCATGGCCCGATCGGCCGCCTTATGTAGCTCGACCATCTGCTTCAGCTGGTCGCTCATTGGCACCGGGTGCTCGGCCTTAGCATACTGAGACCAGAACAGCTTCTTTGTTGAGCTTCCATCCTCGGCCTGGTAAAATTGTGCGGCATCGGACACACTGTGGGGCAAATATGCGAATGCTCCTGAAGAGCTCCGGATCCGGGTAAGTAATCAGTAATTTACTTTTACATGCTTGCTTTGCATATAGAAAGCCTTACCCGCCGCTATCTTCTTCATCGCGTCGATCTCTTGGAGGGCCTTTTGGGCTTCGGCCTTGCCACTTTTTACACTCTCGAGGGCCGCAGCAAGCTCGGACTCCCGCGTCTTTGAGTCAAGCTCCAACGCCTCGTGCTTCGCCACGAGAGCCTGGAGCTCTTGCTGCACCTCGCCCACCCGAGCCTCGTGCTTCTCTCGCTCGGTGCGCTCCTTGGCCGCTTTATCTTCGGCCTTGGTTAGCGCTTGCTTCAGGGTCGCCACCTCGGTCGTGGCCCCTGGCAAACATACGATGATCCTGTCATTTTGCAATCACGTCCTCTTTTATATATACATATCTATAGATAGGGTATTACTTACCCTTGTTCTCCTCGAGCTACCTTTTGGCAAGGCCGAGCTCTTTCCTGGACCCCTTGAGATCCTGCTTCAGTACGGTGACCTCCGCAGTTAGTGCGGCGGATGCCAACAGCGAAGCCTGCATATGCATATTGACACAATTATTTTAGACTCCTGCGATATTATGTGATCCTCTGTTCGGCTTTTCTTTGTGAACACCGAACAAAGCATCAGGGGCTACTGTCTATGCGGTAATATTTCTACTACATTTTAAAACACTTACCTCGAAGCCTGTTAGAAGGCTGGCACAGGCTTCATGTAACACCCCGGATGTAACTTACCTTATTTGTACTCCAACTCTTGCTGTTTCCGGTGTTAAGTTATTTTATTTCCTCGGGTTCGGGTTTTTTGTCTCCATGTGTTGTTGTCGTTGTCATGCGTCTCATATCATGTCATCATGTGCATTGCATTTGCATACGTGTTTGTCTCATGCATCCGAGCATTTTCCCCGTTGTCCATTTTGCATTCTAGCGCTTCTATCTCCTCCGATGGTCATTTCTACCTTCTTTTCGTGTGTGGGGGTTAAACATTTCCGGATTGGACCGAAACTTGCCAAGCGGCCTTGGTTTACTACCGGTAGACCGCCTGTCAAGATCCGTACCATTTGGACTTTGTTTGATGCTCCAACGGTAAACCCAGGGACCGAGAAGGCCTTGTGTGTGTTGCAGCCCAACACCCTTCCATTTTGGCCCAAAACCCACCAAAACCCTCTCCATCATCTAGAGTGTTCGATCACGATCGTGTGGCCGAAAACCGCACCTCATTTGGACTCTCCTAGCTCCTCCTTTGTCTATATATAGCCCCCCTCCGAAATCCACGTCTCCTTCTTCCCCCGAAACCCTAGATCCACTCCACATCGCCGCCGCCGGACGAAATTCCGTAGGCCGGACGTGTCTGGTTCCTCCCCGCGCCCCGGCGCGCCTCCACCTCGCCGGCCTCGGATCCGGCGAGATCCGGCCGGCCAACTCCTCCGGCGAACTCTGGCCGCCCCCGACAACTCCGGCGCCGACCTCCCTGGCGATCCTCGTCAACCGTGCTGCTACAGTACCCCCCAGATCCAGATCTGGATCTCGCGTTGACTTTCTACCCCCTAACCCTAATTATTTTGCCATATTCATCATGCTATATCTCCGCATCCGTAGCTCCGTTTTGGGCGTGTAGCATATCAGAATGTTCACCTCAGAGAGTACATCATTTCATCTCATTGCATCATTTTCATTTGAGCTCATATTGATGCCCGAAATGCTGTTGGAAGAGTGCTATTTGAGTTAATTGTCAGATCTGCTGCTCCAAATAGCTTTTTGTCATTTTTGCCATGATTATTGTGTGCATGATATGCCCCTGAGCTCTACATGAGTTTTGTTATATGCTTTGCCATCTTTACAGAGGTGCTATCCATGTATTTTTGTGATGTGTGTGGTGACTAGCACAAGCTTGCAAAGTGATGCATT
The DNA here is from genome assembly GCF_002162155.2 of Triticum dicoccoides. Lineage (NCBI taxonomy): Eukaryota > Viridiplantae > Streptophyta > Magnoliopsida > Poales > Poaceae > Triticum > Triticum dicoccoides. The sequence continues at coordinate 94,972,143 of NC_041388.1, forward strand.
CGTTAATGCTGATTTCAGGGACTTAGCAATTTCACTAAGTCCTTGACCTGTTTTTATCAATATGCCATATGTTCATGTTGTTTCCTAGTGATCCGTGCCTCTTTTGAGGATGATCGGTAAGGATGATTTGTTAATCTTGTGGTGCTCTATCCATCCATGCGTTTTTTTGCATTTATGGAGCAACCTATCTTGAGTCAATCGAGCTCTACTTTTGTTATTTCGTGAATCCGGGCAGATCGTCTACTTGTTAGCGATTTTGCCGAGGATGTTGTTGTTGATCCGTGCATGCTATGTTGTTGTTCTTGCCATGTCTAGCTTATATAATATGTATTCTTGATGGGTGTATGCTTAGTTTGTCATGCCTTGCTCTGTAGTGAGTGCATCGAGCTCATAAACATGCCTACTCGTTAACAGATTTGCATGTTCCAGTTTTTCACTAAGTCTGAGATCTGATTATGTTTTTGCCATGTTCACATGCTTGCAATTGTACTTTCTTATCCCTTTTGGCTCAAGGTCACTAAGGGACTTTTGTTAAGTTCTTTGAGTAGCTTCATGTCACGCCTTGCTTTGCCATGTTAAGTTCCTGTAGCATATAGTTTTCATGCTCCAAAGTGTGCTACCTGATCTGAAATTCCAGGCTTGTGTTAATTTCACTAAGTCTGAAACCTGTTTACCAATTGCAATTTTGCCATGCTTGTTTGAACGTGTTAATGGATGAATTGGCCGTAGCTCAGTGTTCATCTTTTGTCAAGCATCATGAATGGGTCCCTGCCATGTATTTTGTTTCCATGTTTGAGTGTTGTAGCATAATTATCTTGTTGCATTTAGATGGCTACTTGCTGTTTATCGCAGACCGGTGCCATATTTGTTTTGCTTGCCATTTCCAAACCGTGTCTCCGATTCCGGTGTTCTTTATATCGATTTCAACCGAAATCACCTCAACATTCCAGTGTCATTTCCAAGTTGAGGCCAGGTTCATTCTTTCCTTGTCAAATCTTGCATATGCATCACATATCGCATCCCGCATAGCATACCATGTTTGCATCATGTTGTTCAAGCATTTGCATGTGGTTGATTATGTTCCTTTTGCTTTTTTGTCTTGTTTGGGTAGAGCCGGGAGACGAGTTCGCTAATGAGGAGCCTGTTGAGTTTTCTTTCGAGGATCCAGTCAACTCTGACAACTTTGCAGGCAAGATGATCATACCCTCGAAATCACTTCTATCTTTGCTTTGCTAGATGCTCGCTCTTTTGCTATGCCTATGCTACGATGCCTACCACTTGCTTATCATGCCTCCCAAATTGTCATGTCAAACCTCTAACCCACCATGTCCTAGCAAACCATTGATTGGCTATGTTACCACTTTGCTCAGCCCCTCTTATAGCATTGCTAGTTGCAGGTGAAGATTGGAGATCGTTCCTTGTTGGAACATTATTTTCTTGTTGGGATATCATTATATTATCTTGTTATCTTAATGCATCTATATACTTGGTAAAGGGTGGAAGGCTCGGCCTCTTGCCTAGTGTTTTGTTCCACTCTTGCCGCCCTAGTTTCCGTCATATCGGTGTTATGTTCCCGGATTTTGCGTTCCTTACACGGTTGGGTGATAATGGGAACCCCTTGACAGTTCGCCTTCAATAAAACTCTTCCAACAATGCACAACCTTGGTTTTACCATTTGCCACCTAGGCTCTTTTTCCCTTGGGTTTCCGGAGCCCAAGGGTCATCTTATTTAAACCCCCCTGGGCCAGTGCTCCTCTGAGTGTTGGTCCGACTGAGCTGCCTGCGAGGCCACCTCGAGGCAACTTGAGGTTTGGTTTTACTCGTAGCTAGTCTCATCCGAGTGTGCCCTGAGAACGAGATATGTGCAGCTCCTATCAGGATTTGTCGGCACATTCGCGCGGTGTTGCTGGATTTGTTTTAACTTGTCGAAGTTATCTTGTAGAACCGGGATACCGAGTCTGATCGGAATGTCTCGGGAGAAGGTATATCCTTCGTTGACCGTGAGAGCTTGTCATGGGATAAGTTGGGACTTCCCTGCAGGGATTTGAACTTTCGAAAGCCATGCCCGCGGTTAAGGGCAGATGGGAATTTTTTAATGTCTAGTTGTAGATAACTTGAACCTTAACTTAATTAAAATGAATCAACTGTGTGTTACCGTGATGGTCTCTTCTCGGCGGAGTCCGGGAAGTGAACACGGTGTTGGAGTAATGTTTGCCGTAGGTTGTTCTCTAGTTCTTCGTTCGCGCTTTGCCTTCTCTTCTCGCTCTCCTTTGCGAACAGGTTAGCCACCATATATGCTAGTCGCTTGCTGCAGCTCCACATATTACCTTGCCTTACCTATAAGCTTAAATAGTCTTGATCGCGAGGGTGCGAGATTGCTGAGTCCCTGTGGCTCATAGATTACTTCCAAACCAGATGCAGGGCCTGATGACTCCGTTCCAGATGATGCGCTTGAGCTCAAGTGGGAGTTCGACGAAGACTCACGCCGTTACTATGTGTCTTTCCCTGATGATCAGTAGTGGTGCCCAGTTGGGGCGATCGGGACCGTGTCGCATGTTGGGTTGATCTTTTATTTTGGTACCGTAGTCGGACCATGAGTGATTGGATGATGTAATGCTATTTATGTACTTTGTCTGACGTGGCGAGTGTAAGCCAACTATGTACCTTTCCCTTTATTATCTATATTACATGGGATGTTGTGAAGATTACCTTACTTGCAACATTGCTTTCAATGTGGTTATGCCTCTAAGTCGTGCTTCGACACGTAGGAGATATAGCCGCATCGAGGGCGTTACAAGTTGGTAATCAGAGCCTTCCCCGGCCTTAGGAGCCCCCACTGCTTAATCGTTATTAGCATCCGTTGTTGAGTCTAGAAAAAAAAATTTGAGTCATTTAGGAATTATATATCGGAGAGTTTAGGAATTCTTTTTTACTCCCCAGTCCCTTCATCGCTCTGGTAAGGCATCTTGACATAGAGTTTTGACTCTTCTCTTCTCAAATTTCACTAAAAAAATTTAGGATCACGCGGGTATCTTGGAATCGTTCCGATTGATTTGTGACGAGAACATTTTTCTTGGTGCCTCCTGTCATTTAGGGGTTGTGGCAGTGTCCCGGGGAGTTGAGCTCTGAGGTGTTGTCGTCACAATTTTATAGTTGCAGTTCTGGAATACCTGAGTTTAGTTCGCCGACATCGAAAATCTCTTTTATGCAGTTGTTGGTGAGATAACCTCGACGCCACCCAGTACTGGGGCGGGAGTTCGGGAGTATTGCCATAACTTGTATAACAGATGCTTTTCGAAGGTTGAGGTAGACGATTTCCGAAATTTTTCTCGGTTACGTGTTGAAGGATGGATACAGCTGGATGTAGGATTTGCTAGATTTGGGTGAGATATTATGCTTCCCCTGTATCCCCAACACCTGATTGCATAACCGGAAAGGTTCGGGAGTTTCATAGGTGGGAATTCTTGTAGCTCTAGTTCTTCTTCCACGGATATTTGGTTTGAGATTGGGTGATCTTTACCGAGTATTCGTTCTTGTTCCGTACCTTGTTGATTTTATTCCTCTACCTAAATTCTAAAGTGGCTTCTCAATTTATGGATATTTGACCATGTCAATTGGAATGCATTCGTTCATTTTGTTCGGATGTGAAGACTATATGTTGCAATTTCAACCCGCTTGATTCAGCTTCAATTTTATCTGATAATGTGCTAATGGATGTCAACCTCTTCAGGATGGCTCCTCCAACGCGCACGACTCTGAATCCTGATCCGCCACCACCACCTCCTCCTTCGGAGGCATGGCAAGCTGTGATGGCCGCAACCAATGCAAACACGTAGTTGATCATGCAAATTCTTCAAGAGCGCAACCAAGCGAACCAAGGCAACCAAGGCAACCAGGGCAACAATCAGAATCACTTTGCTACACTCAACCAGTTCCTTGCTAACCAGCCAAAGACCTTCAGCAATTGTGTTGAGGCAACTGATGCTGACGATTGGCTTGTGGACTTGTGCAAGCATTTCGAGTGCAGTAACGTCAGGCCTGAGGACTTTGTCAAGTTCGCTTCCTTCCAACTCAAAGACCAAGCTGCAGAATGGTTCCAGCAGTACAAGGATTCCAGAGGAGGCCGTGTGATTACCTGGGATGAATTCCGTCAAGACTTCAAAGCTCATCATATTCCTCAGAGCGTGGTTGAAAGCAAGCGTGAGGAATTCCGCAACCTGAAGCAAGGCTCTTTGTCTGTCTATGACTACAACAAGTTGTTTCAGAAGCTCGCTCGCTTTGCTAAGTAGGACGTCCCTGACGAGAAGAGCATGATATACCAGTTCATGGGGTGGTCTCAGAGAAGAAATCCAGCTAGCTCTTGTTCTCTTTGATCCCTTGAGGTACGATGAGTTCTACAACATGGCCTTGAAGCAAGAGGCTGCTCAACTGAAGTGTGATGCGTCCAAGAAGCGAGTCAGAGATGCTACTCCTTCTTCCTCAAACTCAAGTGGCCAAGCAGAAGAAGTATTGGCTTCCTCCTCCTCAATTCCGGCAGCCGTATCAGAAGAGCAAAGGTGGCAGTGGATCTTCCCACCCACCCAACCCTGGCTTTCAGAACAAGACTTCGTCTCAAGCTCCAAGATCGAGTGCTCCGTATCACCGTCCGCTTTCAGAGGTTACTCGCAACAAGTGCCAACAGAAGGGTCACTATGCCAACAAATGCTTCAATCAGAGGCGTCTCCCTCCTCCTCCTCCTGTGAGATCGGCAAGTACAGCTGTGGTCAAGCATAACCCCAGGCACGCCAAGGTCAACATGGTGAATGTAGCTCAGGCAGAGGACTCGTCAGATGTCATCATGGGTAACCTTCCTGTTAACGATGTTCCTGCAAAAGTACTTTTTGACTCTGGTGCATCGCATTCCTTCATGTCATTCCCATTTGCATTGGAGAACAATTTTAGTACTAAGGCATTACCTAGAGCTATGCAAGTCGTCTCTCCAGCTAAGCGTCTGAGTTCTAGTATGATGGTTCCAGATATTTCTATCATGATGGGTGATTTCAAGTTTCTGGCTTCTCCAATGGTCCTTGGTAACTCGGATATTGATCTTATTCTCGGAATGGATTGGCTTTCTAAGCACAAGGCTCAGCTTGATTGTGCAGCCAGGCAGATTTAATTGACTCATTCGTCTGAGGATGTAATTGTCTTTGCTGCTCAGGATAATACCATCCGTCTATTTTCTATCAATGAGAAGGGTGAACTGGATGCCATCTCGCAAATTCCAGTCGTTTGCGAATATCAAGATGTCTTTCCAGAAGAGCTTCCAGGAATGCCTCCGCATTGGCCAGTTGAATTCGTCATCGATCTTGAGCCTGGAACGGAACCGGTTTGCAAGCGTCCTTACAAGCTCGGACCTGAAGAGTTGAAGGAGCTGAAGAAGCAACTCGATATTCAAGAGTGAATGGGTCTCATCCGACCTAGTTCCTCTCCATGAGGTTGTGGAGTTCTTTTTGTGAAGAAGAAGGATGGAACGGACCGACTTTGTGTTGACTACCGTCCATTGAACAAGAAGACTATCAAGAACAAGTACCCACTTCCCAACATCAACGAGCTGTTCGAACAACTCAAAGGTGCCCAAGCATTCTCCAAGCTTGATCTTCGTATGGATTATCACCAGATTCGAATCCGTGAGCAAGATATTCCCAAGACGGCTTTCAGAACAAGCTATGGTTCATACGAATACACTGTCATGTCTTTTGGCCTCGTCAACGCTCCTCCGACATTCTCTCGCATGATGAACTTCATCTTCAACGCCTACACAAATGACTTTGTTTTGGTCTATCTCGATGAAATTCTGGTCTTTTCGAAGAACAAGGAAGATCATGCCAAGCACTTGCGTTTAGTGCTCGATAAGCTCAGGGAACATCAGTTCTACGCCAAGTTCTCAAAGTGTGAATCTTGGCTCGATGAGGTTCTTTATCTTGGGCATATCATCTCTGCCAAGGGCATTGCGGTGAATCCTGAGAAGGTGTCTGCAATTGCGAATTGGGAACCACCTCAGAACGTGAAGCAACTCCGCAGTTTCCTCGGTCTCGCAAGCTACTGTCGAAGGTTCGTTGAGAACTTTTCTAAGATCGCGAAGCCTCTCTCAAACCTTCTCCAGAAGCATGTCAAGTACATTTGGTCTCCGGAATGTGACATCGCTTTCAACACTTTGAAAGATAAATTGGTCACTGCTCCAGTTCTGACTCCTCCTGATGAATCCAAACCGTTCGAGGTCTTCTGCGATGCCTCTCTTCAAGGTCTTGGTGCAGTGTTGATGCAAGAGAAGAAAGTGGTGGCTTATACCTCTCGCCAGTTGAAGTCCAACGAGAAGAACTACCCCACTCATGACCTTGAGTTGGCGGCAGTTGTGCATGCTCTTCTGACTTGGAGACATCTCTTATTGGAAGAAAAGTGGACATTTTCACTGACTACAAGAGTCTCAAGTACATCTTCACTCAGCCTAATCTCAACCTCAGGCAGACTCGTTGGGTCGAAATGATTCAAGAGTACAATCCGAGTATCGAGTATACTCCAGGAAAGGCCAATGTGATTGCTGACGCATTGAGCAGGAAGGCTTACTACAACAGTCTGATTCTCAAGCCTTATCAACCCGAGCTTTGTGAAGCTTTCCGCAAACTCAATCTGCAAGTTGTTCCTCAAGGTTTCCTCGCCAACCTTCAAGTCTCTCCTACTTTGGAAGAGAAGATTCGCGAGGCTCGACTTCTTGATGCTATGGTGAAGAAGGTGAAGATTAGGATTGCCAAGAGTCAACCCAAGTACAAGTGTTACCGCCTTGATGACAAGGATACTCTCTTCTTTGAGGATCGTATTGTTGTGCCCAAAGGTGACCTTCGTAAAGTGATCATGAACGAGGCTCACAATTCACTCCTCTCCATCCACCCTGGGAGTACGAAGATGTATCAGGACCTTAAGCAGGCTTATTGGTGGACTCGAATGAAGCGCGAGATTGCTCAGTTCATGAATGAGTGTGATGTCTGCAGAAGAGTGAAGGCAGAACACCAAAGGCCAGCTGGTCTCCTCCAACCTCTTGCCATTCCAGAAAGGAAGTTTGACCACATTGAGATGGACTTCGTGACTGGGTTTCCAAAGTCCAAGCGTGGCAATGATGCTATATTCGTTGTCATCGACAAACTCACTAAAGTGGCTCACTTTCTGCCTATCAAAGAGTCTATCACTGCAGCTCAATTGGCGGAGCTCTATACCTCTCGTATTGTCTCGCTGCACAGTATTCCACAGGTGATCTCTTCAGACCGTGGCAACATCTTTACCTCCAAGTTTTGGGATTCTTTTCAGAAGGCCATGGGCACCAACATCCGCTTCAGCACAACTTTCCATCCTCAAACTAGCGGTCAAGTCGAGCGTGTCAAACAGAGTCTTGAAGATATGCTCAGGGCTTGTGTGATCTCCTTTGGCATGAAGTGGGAAGATTGTCTTCCATATACTGAATTCTCCTACAACAACAGTTTTCAAGAAAGTTCGGGCAAGGCCCCATTCGAAATTCTGTATGGCAGGAAGTGTCGTACTCCTCTCAACTGGTCTAAAACCGGTGAATATCACAGAGGCAGAGGAGATGTGCCAAGTCATTAGAGATAACCTCAAAGCAGCGCAATCATGCCAGAAGAGCTACTATGATAGTAAGCACCGTGATTTGGCTTTCAAGATCGGAGAGCATGTTTACCTCCGCGTCTCTCCAATGAAAGGTACTCGTCGCTTCGGTATCAAAGGGAAGCTTGCCCCTAGATACGTGGGACCTTTCAAGATCGTCAGCAAGAGAGGCGATCTCGCCTATCAACTCGAGCTTCCTTCAAACTTTGCAAATGTGCACGACGTGTTCCGTGTCTCTCAGCTCCGCAAGTGCTTCAAGACTCCTGACCGCACCATCAACTTTGAAGACATTGATCTCCAAGAAGATCTCTCTTACCGTGAGCACCCCGTGGCTATTCTTGAAGAGACTGAACGCAAGACTCGCAATAAGTCAATCAAATTCCTCAAAGTCAAGTGGTCACACCATTCCGATCGTGAAGCCACCTGGGAACGCGAGGATCACCTCCGTTCTGAGTACCCGGCGTTCTTCCAGTCCTAGATCTCGGGACGAGATCCTTTCGTAGTGGTGGAGTGTTGTAACACCCCGGATGTAACTTACCTTATTTGTACTCCAACTCTTGCCGTTTCCGGTGTTAAGTTACTTTATTTCCTCGGGTTCGGGTTTTTTCTCCGTGTGTTGTTGTCGTTGTCATGCATCTCATATCATGTCATCATGTGCATTGCATTTCCATACGTGTTCGTCTCATGCATCCGAGCATTTTCCCCGTTGTCCGTTTTGCATTCCGGCGCTTCTATCTCCTCCGGTGGTCATTTCTACCTTCTTTTCGTGTGTGGGGGTTAAACATTTCTGGATTGGACCAAGACTTGCCAAGCGGCCTTGGTTTACTACCGGTAGACCGCCTGTCAAGTTTCGTACCATTTGGACTTCGTTTGATGCTCCAACGATTAACCGAGGGACCGAGAAGGCCTCGTGTGTGTTGCAGCCCAACACCCTTCCATTTTGGCCCAAAACCCACCTAAACCCTCTCCATCATCTGGGGCGTTCGATCATGATCGCGTGGCCCAAAACCGCACCTCATTTGGACTCTCCTAGCTCCTCCTATGTCTATATATAGCCCCCTCCGAAATCCACGTCTCCTTCTTCCCCCGAAACCCTAGATCCACTCCACATCGCCGCCGCCAGACGAAATTCCGTAGGCCGGACGTGTCCGGTTCCTCCCCGCGCCCCGGCGCGCCTCCACCTCACCGGCCTCGGATCCAGCAAGATCCGGCCGGCCAACTCCTCCGGCGAACTCCGGCCGCCCCCGACAACTCCGGCGCTGACCTCCCCGGCGATCCTCGTCAACCGTGCCGCTACATTACCCCCCAGATCCAGATCTGGATCTCGGGTTGACTTTCTACCCCCTAACCCTAATTATTTTGCCATATTCATCATGCTATATCTCCGCATCCGAAGCTCCGTTTTGGGCGTGTAGCATATCAAAATGTTCGCCTCAGAGAGTACATCATTTCATCTCATTGCATCATTTTCATTTGAGCTCATCTTGATGCCCGAAATGCTGTTGGAAGAGTGCTATTTGAGTTAATTGTCAGATCTGCTGCTCCAAATAGCTTTTTGTCATTTTTGCCATGATTATTGTGTGCATGATATGCCCGTGAGCTCTACATGAGTTTTGTTATATGCTTTGCCATCTTTACAGAGGTGCTATCCATGTATTTTTTGATGTGTGTGGTGACTAGCACAAGCTTGCAAAGTTATGCATTCGTTAATGCTGATTTCAGGGACTTAGCAATTTCACTAAGTCCTTGACCTGTTTTTATCAATATGCCATATGTTCATGTTGTTTCCTAGTGATCCGTGCCTCTTTTGAGGATGATCAGTAAGGATGATTTGTTAATCTTGTGGTGATCTATCCATCCATGGCTTTGTTTGCATTTATGAAGCAGCCTAGCTTGAGTCAATCGAGCTCTACTTTTGCTATTTCGTGAATCTAGGCAGATCGTCTACTTGTTAGCGATTTTGCCGAGGATGTTGTTGTTGATCCGTGCATGCTATGTTATTGTTCTTGCCATGTATAGCTTATATAATATGTATTCTTGATGGGTGTATGCTTAGTTTGTCATGCCTTGCTCTGTAGTGAGTGCATCGAGCTCGTAAACATGCCTACTCATTAACAGATTTGCATGTTCCAGTTTTTCACAAAGTCTGAGATCTGATTATGTTTTTGCCATGTTCACATGCTTGCAATTGTACTTTCTGATCCCTTTTGGCTCAAGGTCACTAAGGGACCTTTGTTAAGTTCTTTGAGTAGCTTCATGTCACTCCTTGCTTTGCCATGTTAAGTTCATGTAGCATATAGTTTTCATGCTCCAAAGTGTGCTACCTGATCTAAAATTCCAGGCTTGTGTTAATTTCACTAAGTTTGAAACCTGTTTACCAATTGCACTTTTGCCATGCTTGTTTGAACCTGTTAATGGATGAATTGGTCGTAGCTCATGGTTCATCTTTTGTCAAGCATCATGAATGGGTCCCTGCCATGTATTTTGTTGCCATGTTTGAGTGCTGTAGCATAATTATCTTGTTGCATTTAGATGGCTACTTGCTGTTTATCGCAGACCGGTGCCATATTTGTTTTGCTTGCCATTTCCAAACCGTGTCTCTGATTCCGGTGTTCTTTATATCGATTTCAACCGAAATCACCTCACCATTCCAGTGGCACTCTTGGATTTCGAAGTTGAGGCCAGGTTCATTCTTTCCTTGTCAAATCTTGCATATGCATCACATATCGCATCCCGCATAGCATACCATGTTTGCATCATGTTGTTCGAGCATTTGCACATGGTTGATTGTGTTCCTTTTGCTTGTTTGTCTTGTTTGGGTAGAGCCGAGAGACGAGTTTGATAATGAGGAGCCCGTTGAGTTTGCTTTCAAGGATCCAGTCAACTCTGACAACTTTGCAGGCAAGATGATCATACCCTCGAAATCACTTCTATCTTTGCTTTGCTAGATGCTCGCTCTTTTGCTATGCCTATGCTACGATGCCTACCACTTGCTTATCATGCCTCCCAAATTGCCATGTCAAACCTCTAACCCACCATGTCCTAGCAAACCATTGATTGGCTATGTTACCGCTTTGCTTAGCCCCTCTTATAGCGTTGCTAGTTGCAGGTGAATATTGGAGATTATTCCTTGTTGGAACATTATTTTCATGCTTGGATATCATATATTATCTTGTTATCTTAATGCATCTATATACTTGGTAAAGGGTGGAAGGCTCGTCCTCTTTCCTAGTGTTTTGTTCCACTCTTGTAGCCCTAGTTTCCGTCATATCGGTGTTATGTTCCCGGATTTTGCGTTCCTTACACGGTTGGGTGATAATTGGAACCCCTTGACAGTTCGCCTTGAATAAAACTCTTCCAACAATGCCCAACCTTGGTTTTACCATTTGCCACCTAGCCCCAAGGGTCATCTTATTTAAACCCCCCTAGGCCAGTGCTCCTCTGAGTGTTGGTCCGACTGAGCTGCCTGCGGGGCCACCTCGGGGCAACTTGAGGTTTGGTTTTACTCGTAGCTAGTCTCATCTGAGTGTGCCCTGACAACGAGATATGTGCACCTCCTATCGGGATTTGTCGGCACATTCGGGCGGTGTTGCTGGATTTGTTTTAACTTGTTGAAGTTGTCTTGTAGAACCGGGATACCGAGTCTGATCAGAATGTCTCGGGAGAAGGTATATCCTTCGTTGACCGTGAGAGCTTGTCATGGGCTAGGTTGGGACACCCCTGGAGGGATTTGAACTTTCGAAAGTCGTGCCCACGGTTATCGGCAGATGGGAATTTGTTAATGGCCGGTTGTAGATAACTTGAACCTTAACTTAATTAAAATGAATCAACTGTGTGTGTTACCGTGATGGTATCTTCTCGGCGGAGTCCAAGAAGTGAACACGGTGTTGGAGTAATGTTTGCCGTAGGTTGTTCTCTAGTTCTTCGTTCACGCTTTGCCTTCTCTTCTCGCTCTCTTTTGCGAACAGGTTAGCCACCATATATGCTAGTCGCTTGTTGCAGCTCCACATATTACCTTGCCTTACCTATAAGCTTAAATAGTCTTGATCGCGAGGGTGCGAGATTGCTGAGTCCCTGTGGCTCACAGATTACTTCCAAACTAGATGCAGGGCCTAATGACTCCGTTCCAGATGATGCGCTTGAGCTCAAGTGGGATTTCGATGAAGACTCACGCCGTTACTATGTGTCTTTCCCTAATGATCAGTAGTGGTGCCCAGTTGGGGCGACCGGGACCGTGTCGCATGTTGGGTTGATCTTTTATTTTGGTACCGTAGTCGGACCATGAGTGATTGGATGATGTAATGCTATTTATGTACTTTGACGTGGCGAGTGTAAGACAACTATGTACCTTTCCCTTTATTATCTATATTACATGGGATGTTGTGAAGATTACCTTACTTGCGACATTGCTTTCAATGTGGTTATGCCTCTAACTCGTGCTTCGACACGTAGGAGATATAGCCGCATCGAGGGCGTTACACTTCAGTCAATCCGCTCTTGGCGGACTGAACCTTCTGGATCACCGCACTCATGATAGTGCGGTGCTCCTCGTCGATGGAAGCATTGCGAAGCGCTTCCAGCAGATTGTGCGGCGCCTCTGGATGGACAGAGGTCACCGGCACAGGCGTCTTGCCCCTTTTAGAAGGAGGCCACTTGCCCAAGCCTAGAACCGCTAGAGGTTCCGGCGCGGTGTTCGGCTGAGGGCCGAACTCGGAGCTCTCAGGGGCCCCGTCCCCTCGGCTCCCAGAGTCCGGAAGGTCGCCTTGAGGCGCCTCAGGGACTGTCTCCCCTCGATCCGGTGCCTCTTGAGACAACACGTCAGCGTCATCCACAGGATGAGGGGAGGTGGCAGTCGGGACTGGATCGCTATCCATGTCCGACAAGCCCAAGGAGCCGTCCGACGATACATCAATACTGGCTCGGGGAGGCCTGCATAATTGTGTTCGGCGTTAGGGAAAGCAGTGCGACAAAGGAATCCTATGGGTTACTCTGGTATCTGAATACTTACGATCTCCCCGGGGGCTTGGCCCTGGGCAACCACTCGTCTTCGCCTTCGTCGGCGGTGGTGGAGCTGTCCGGAAGGAGAGTCCTTCCCTTCTTGGACCCTTTGGCCCCCCCAGTTGGGGCGGCCTTCCTTTTCCTGTCTCCCCCAGTCGGTAGGGGAGCATCTTCTTCTTCTTCCTCGTCTTCGGGGGAAGAGTGCGCCGCAGAGTCATCGGACGGTGAGTCTGACGACGCCTGGCGTCGGGAACTCTTTCGGGTTCCCTTGGCCTTCTTGGTCTTCTCCGGCACCATATAAGGGGCCGGAGTCAACATCTTCGCCAGAAGAGCGTCTGCAGGGCCTTCGGGCAAAGGAGCCGGACAGTCGATCTGTCCGGCCATCTTCTGCCAGTCCTGTCAAAGGTACGGGAGTTTAGATCCCGCATAGAGTCAATCTATAAAAAAACAAGTATCCTGTGAAAGGTAAAGCAGCTTACCGCACTGGCTTGGCGCTTCGCGCTGAATCCGCGATCCTCAGTAATAGGAGGGGGGGACCTCAGCCCTCTTGAACAGCACCCTCCAGGCATCTTCATGAGTCGTGTCGAAGAGCCTGTTCAGAGGTAGGTGCTGCACCGGGTCGAACTCCCACAAGTTGAACTCCCGTTGTTGGCACGGGAGGATCCGGCGGATGAGCATAACTTGGACTATGTTGACAAACTTGAGCTTCTTGTTCACCATGTTTTGAATACATGTTTGGAGTCCGGTCAGCTCTTCTGAACTACCCCAGGACAGGCCCTTCTCTTTCCAGGAGGTGAGCCGCGTGGGGATGCCAGATCGGAACTCAGGGGCCGCTGCCCATACAGGGTCGCGCGGCTCGGTGATGTAGAACCACCCCGATTGCCACCCCTTTATGGTTTCCACAAAGGAGCCCTCGAGCCATGTTACGTTGGGCATCTTGCCCACCATGGCGCCTCCGCACTCCGCCTGGCGGCCGCCCACCACCTTCAGCTTGACATTGAAGGTCTTCAGCCATAAGCCGAAGTGGGGCTTAATGCGGAGGAAGGCCTCGCACACGACGATAAATGCCGAGATGTTGAGGATGAAGTTCGGGGCCAGATCATGGAAATCCAAGCCATAATAGAACATGAGCCCCCGGACGAATGGATGGAGAGGGAATCCCAGTCCGCGAAGGAAATGGGTGAGGAATACTACCCTATCGTGGGGCCTGGGGGTGGGGATGAGCTGCCCCTCATCTGGGAGCCGGTGCGCGATGTCGTCGGGCAGGTATCCGGCTCTCCGCAGCTTCTTGATGTCTCCCTCCATGACGGAGGAGACCATCCACCTGCCTCCTGCTCTGGACATGGTTGGAGAAGGTTGAGGTGGAAGTGTGGACTTGGGCGCCAGAGCTCGAGTGTGCGAAAACGGATGAGCAAAGGAGGAAGAAGGCGTGGATAGAAAGGTGACTCCTTATCCCTTTATATGGGCGGACGAAGCTAAGCGTCCCCACTTGCCTAGTAAAACTCGCTTATCCCCCAAGCGCCGTAATTGATGGCGCGGTTGGGTTACCCACGCCCGTATTGATGAGAATCCCGTAATAAGGGGACACGATCTCTGCTTTGACAAGACGTGTCGAAAAATTGCCTCGCCTTATGTGCGGGGCTGGTTAAAGGAAACGTTTCGAATAATCACTGGGCCATGAAATAACGTCATGCTGCCAAAACAAGCCAGCAAATTAGATCTGTGAAAATATTATTCTCTCTACGGTGGAATGTGGAACTTATTTTGCAGGGTCGGACACTATCCTCGTATTCAAATTCTTCTGTGATGTATTCGGAGAAAGAACCCGCCTTGCAATGCCTAAGACAATACTGCGTGCCGGACTCATCGTCATTGAAGCCTGGTTCAGGGGCTACTGAGGGAGTCCTGGATTAGGGGGTCTCCGGACAGCCGGACTATATCCTTTGGCTGGACTATTGGACTATGAAGATACAAGATTGAAGACTTCGTCTCGTGTCCGAATGGGACTCTACTTGGCGTGGAAGGAAAGCTAGGCAATACGAATATGGATATCGCCTCCTTTGTAACCGACCTTGTGTAACCCTAACCCTCTCCGGTGTCTATATAAACCAAAGGGTTTTAGTCCGTAGGACAACAATCACAATAGACAATCATACCATATGCTAGCTTCTAGGGTTTAGCCTCTCTGATCTCGTGGTAGATCTACTCCTGTACTACCCATATCATCAATATTAATCAAGCAGGACATAGGGTTTTACCTCCATCAAGAGGGCCCGAACCTGGGTAAAACATCGTGTCCCCTGCCTCCTGTTACCATCCAGCCTAGACGCACAGTTTGGGACCCCCTACCCGAGATCCGCCGGTTTTGACACCGACACTAAGAATCTGTTGTAATTATGTTAGCAGTTACTGCATTATTTATGAAATCTTGCAGATAGGATGTAAAAACATTGTTTCCTCGACATTTTTCTTCAGGAAAGGTTGTATGTGATACAACCAGAAGGTTTTTGTCAATCCTGAAAGATGCTGACAAGTATGCAAAGCTCCAGCAATCCTTCTAAGGACTGGAGTAAGCATCTCGGAGTTGGAATGTACGCTTTGATGAGATGATCAAAGATTTTGGGTTTATACAAAGTTTATGAGAAACTTGTATTTCCAAAGAAGTGAGTGGGAGCACTATAGAATTTTTGATGAGTATATGTTGTTAACATATTGTTGATCAGAAATGATGTGGAATTTCTGGAAAGCATGCAGGGTTATTTGAAAAGTGTTTTTAAATGGAAAATCTGGATTAAGCTACTTGAACATTGAGCATCAAGATCTATAAGGATAGATAAAAAACGCTTAATAGTACTTTCGAATGAATACATACCGTGGCAAGATTTTGAAGGAGTTCAAAATAGATCAGCAAAGGAGTTCTTAGCTGTGTTACAAGGCGTGAATATTGAGTAAGACTCAAGACCTGACCACGGCAGAAGAGAGAGAAAGGACGAAAGTCGTCCCCTATGCTTTAGACGTAGGCTCTACAGTATGCTATGTTGTGTACCGCACCTGAAGTGTTCCTTGCCATGAGTCAGTCAAGGGTACAAGTGTGATCTAGGAATGGATCATAGGACAACGGTCAAGGTTGTCCTTAGTAACTAGTGGACTAAGGAATTTTATCGATTATGGAGGTGGTAAAAGAGTTCGTCGTAAAGGGTTACGTCCATGCAAACTTTGACACTAACCCGGATGACTCTGAGTAGTAAACCGGATTTGTATAGTAGAACAGTTATTTGGAATAGCTCCAAGTAGTGCGTGGTAGCTGCATCTACAAGATGACATAGAGATTTGTAAAGCACACATGGATCTGAAAGGTTCATACTCATTGACTAATAAACCTCTCTCACAAGCAAGATATGAACAAGCCCCATGGGTGTTGGATTCATTGCAATCACATAGTGATGTGAACTAGATTTGACTCTAGTGCAAGTGGGAGACTGTTGGAAATATGCCCTAGAGGCAATAATAAATTAGTTATTATTATATTTCCTTGTTCATGATAATCGTTTATTATCCATGCTAGAATTGTATTGATAGGAAACTCAGATACATGTGTGGATACATAGACAACACCATGTCCCTAGTAAGCCTCTAGTTGACTAGCTCGTTGATCAATAGATGGTTACGTTTCCTGACCATGGACATTGGATGTCGTTGATGACGGGATCACATCATTAGGAGAATGATGTGATGGACAAGACCCAATCCTAAGCCTAGCACAAGATCGTGTAGTTCGTATGCTAAAGCTTTTCTAATGTCAAGTATCATTTCCTTAGACCATGAGATTGTGCAACTCCCGGATACCATAGGAATGCTTTGGGTGTACCAAACGTCACAACGTAACTGGGTGGCTATAAAGGTGCACTGCGGGTATCTCCGAAAGTGTCTGTTGGGTTGGCACGAATCGAGACTGGGATTTGTCACTCCGTGTAACAGAGAGGTATCTCTGGGCCCACTCGGTAGGGCATCATCATAATGTGCACAATGTGACCAAGGAGTTGATCATGGGATGATGTGTTACGGAACGAGTAAAGAGACTTGCCGGTAACGAGATTGAACGAGGTATCGGTATACCGACGATCGAATCTCGGGCAAGTATCATACCAATAGTCAAAGGGAATTGTATACAGGATTGATTGAATCCTTGACATCGTGGTTCACTCGATGAGATCATCATGGAGCATGTGGGAACCAACATGGGTATCCAGATCCCGCTGTTGGTTATTGGCCGGAGAGTTGTCTCGGCCATGTCTGCATGACTCCCGAGCCCGTAGGGTCTACACACTTAAGGTTCGATGACGCTAGGGTTATAGGGAAAGCATCTACGCGGCTAACGAATGTTGTTCGGAGTCCCGGATGAGATCCCGGACGTCACGAGGAGTTCCGGAATGGTCCGGAGGTAAAGATTTATATATGGAAATCCCGTTTTGGTCACCGGAAAAAATTCGGGTGCTATCGGTAATGTACCGGGACCACTGGGAGGGTGCCGGGGTTCCACCAGGTGGGGCCACCAGCCCCAGAAGGCTGCGTGGGCCAAGTGTGGGAGGGGACCAGCCCCAGGTGGGCCGGTGCGCCCCCCACCTAGGCCCAAGGCGCGTGGAGAGTGGGAAGGGGGCAAACCCTAGGTCCAGATGGGCCTTAAGGCCTACCCTAGGGCGCCCCGTCTCTTCCCCCCTTGGCCGCATACTAGATGGGTTTTGGGGGCTGCCGCCACCCCTAGGGATGGAACCCTATATGGGGGCGCAGCCCCTCCCCTCCCCCTATATATACTTGAGGTATTGGGGGCTGCCCAACACATGATTTGATCTTCCTCTTGGCGCAGCCCTACCTCTCTCCCTCCTCGTCTCTCGTAGTGCTTGGCGAAGCCCTGCTGGAGTTCCGCGCTCCTCCACCACCACCACGCCGTCGTGCTGCTGCTGGACGGAGTCTTCCCAACCTCTCCCTCTCTACTTGCTGGATCAAGGCATGGGATACATCACCAGGCTGTACGTGTGTTGAACGCGGAGGCACCGTTGTTCGGTGCTTAGATCGGAATCGACCGCAATCTGAATCGCTGTGTGTACGACACCATCAACACCGTTCTCTTGAACGCTTCCGCTTAGCGATATACAAGGGTATGTAGATGCACTCTCTTCTCTCTCGTTGCTAGATTACTCCATAGATTGATCTTGGTGATGCGTAGAAAATTTTAAATTTCTGCTATGATCCCCAACAATTATTCATGCTAGAATTGTATTAACCGGAAACTTAGTACATGTGTGAATACATAGACAAACAAAGTATCCCTAGTATGCCTCTACTTGACTAGCTCGTTAATTAAAGATGGTTAAGTTTCCTAACCATAGACATGTGTTGTCATTTGATGAACGGGATCATATCATTAGAGAATGATGTGATGGACAAGACCCATCCGTTAGGTTAGCATAATGATTGTCTAGTTTTTTCTGCTATTGCTTTCTTCATGACTTATACATGTTCCTCAGACTATGAGATTATGCAACTCCCGAATACCGGAGGAACACCTTGTGTGCTATCAAACGGCACAACGTAACTGGGTGATTATAAAGATGTTGTACAAGTGTCTCCGTTGGTGTTTGTTGAGTTGGCATAGATCGAGATTAGGATTTGTCACTCCGTGTATCAGAGATGTATCTCTGGGCCCTCTCGGTAATGCACATCACTATGAGCCTTGCAAGCAATGTGACTAATGATTTATTCATGGGCTGATGCATTACAGAACGAGTAAAGAGACTTGCCGGTGACGAGATTGAACTGGGTGTGATGATACCGACCATCGAATGTCGGGCAAGTAACATACCGATGACAAAGGGAATAACATATGTTGTTATGCGGTTTGACCGATAAAGATCTTCGGAGAATATGTAGGAGCCAATATGAGCACCCAGGTTCCGCTATTGGTTATTGACCGGAGATATGTCTCGGTCATTGATATGTCTCCAACATATCTATAATTTTTTTGTTCCGTGCTATTATATTATCTGTTTTGGATGTTTAATGGGCTTTAATAGCACTTTTATATTATTTTTGGGACTAAGCTATTAACCGGAGGCCCAGTGCCAGTTGATTTTTTTGCCTATTTCAGTGTTTAGCAAAAAAGGAATATCAAACGGAATGAAACCTTCGCGAGGATCTTTTTTGGAACAAAGCAATACAGGAGACTTGGAGTGGAGGTCAGGGAAGCAACGAGGCGGCCACGAGGTAGGGCGGCGCGCCCAGGGGGCCAGGCGCGCCCCCACCCTCGTGGTACCCTCGTAGCTCCACCGACCTACTTCCTTCGCCTATATATACTCTTATACCTTGAAAACATCCAGGGGAGCCACAAAACCACTTTTCCACCGCCGCAACCTTTTGTACCCGTGAGATCCCATCTGGGGACCTTTTTCGGTGATCTACCGGAGGGGGATTCGATCATCGAGGGCTTCTACATAAACACCATAGCCTCTCCGATGATGTGTGAGTAGTTTACCACAGACCTTCGTGTCCATAGTTATTAGTTAGATGGCTTCTTCTCTCTCTTTGGATGTCAATACAAAGTTATCCTTGATGTTCTTGGAGATCTATTCGATGTAATTCTTTTTGTGGTGTGTTTGCTGAGATCCGATGGATTGTGGGTTTATGATTAAGATTATCTATGAACAATATTTGATTCTTCTCTGAATTATTATATGCATGATTTGATATCTTTGCAAGTCTCTTTGAATTATCAGTTTGGTTTGGCCTACTAGATTGATCTTTCTTGCAATGGGAGAAGTGCTTAGCTTTAGGTTCAATCTTGCGGTGTCCTTTCCCAGTGACAATAGGGGCAACAAGGCACATATTGTATTATTGCCATCTAGGATAAAAGGATGGGGTTTATATCATATTACTTGAGTTTATCCCTCTACATCATGTCATCTTGCCTAATGCGTTACTCTGTTCTTATGAACTTAATACTCTAGATGTATGTCGGATAGTGTTGGGTTTGGGGTTTCGGCAGACCCTTGAGGTTCAAACACTGGGGTGCGCGCGGAGATCTCTCCCTTACCGATCTACGTCTGATCCTCTCATGCGAACTAAGATGAAAATGATGAACAACACAAGAGACACGAGGTTTATACTGGTTCGGGCCAGCGTTGTGGTGTAAAACCCTACTCCAGTGTGTGGTGTGGTGGATTGCCTCTAGGCTGATGATGGACAGTACAAGGGAAGAACGGCCTCGCGAGAGGTGTTCTTGACTTGGTGCGATGAACTGCTACGGTGATTTCATTGCCTCTCTCTCTCTGCTAGGGTTCTACCAGATCTCTCAATGTTCTTGGGGTGTCTAGATCTCTAGATGTCTCGATGTCTAGATGATGTCTACTCTGTGGTGGCTAGCTCTATTTATAGAGGCCCTGGGCCTCTCCCCAAATAATGAGCGGGAAGGGCGCCAACAATTGGCCATTTCGAAGGGGAACATCTAGTACAAGTTATCCTGACCAAAGGTGGTCTTCGGCTGCCAAAAGCACTGGCGATGACGCCGTCTTGGGCTCCACGGTGACCTTCGTCCTGCCGTCCGGCTGGTCTTGGTCTCATTGCACCGGAATGGTAACCTTTGCCTGATGCCTTGGCCTGTGCTTGCCCCCTTTGCACCAAAGGGGAAACAAGGACACTACGCTGGCCGGTGCCCGCCTGGCGCCTGCCTGGTCTTGATCGTCATGGCTTGCGTCACGGGTTCCTCGCGAGGTACCCCTGCCTTGATCTCTCCGCCTCCTCGCGAGACTGCCTGTTGAGGCTGCCTCTGAGGAAGCTTCCTGTCGTCCGCCTTGCGAGGCTTGGCCCCTCGCGAGGGTCTTTGAGCTTGAGCTGATGAAGATGGGCCACGCTGGGCCCCCGCTTGAGCCACGCCGCAGGCCGCAGGCAGGCAAGTCTGGGGACCCCCGTTCCCAGAACACCGACAGTAGCCCCCGGGCCCAAGGCGCGTGCGGGCTTGGCTTAGCAGAGAAGCGAAGGGGCAAGCGCGAAGCACCGCGGGCCCTAATAGCCTGCGGCCTTGGGCGCCGCGTGGCGGTTGATTGGGTGTGGGCGTGGGCGTCTGCACTTCCCATGACGCCACGACAACTACACGACTGACAAAAAAAGGGGGGGCCTTGGCCAGGCTTACTTTCCCCGCTCTCGTCCGTCTTGCCCTAGATCCCCGTTCTCGTTCTCCTTCCTCTTGCTCCCGAAATCCTCCAGATCCGTCTCAATCCTTCGCATCCGGCACGCTATGGCGCCTCGCAAGTCGCCGGCTGATGCTTGGTACTCGCCGGCCCTGGATTCCCCGAATTTGTCGGAGAAGAACCTCGCCCTCGCGCGCCTGATGACGATGGCGCAGGGCAGCGAGGGAGCGAATGTGCTCAAGGTCGGCTCCGATCAGCCTGAGGGCAAGGGGAGCACCTTCTACCCGTTCTTCGTGAGCGCCATTGTTGCTGGCCTGGTGCCTCCTTTCTCTGAGTTCTTCCATGCCGTTCTCCGCCAATACAACCTGCAGGCTCTGCATCTCCACCCCAACTCTGTCCTTCTCCTGGCGATCTTCGCCTACTATTGTGAGGCTCATGTTGGTGTGAAGCCCTCGGTGGCCTTGCTACGCCACTTTTTCTCCCTCCGGGTTTCTGGTGCTCAGGTCTCTGCATGCGCGAGCTTCATTGCCTATTCCAGCTCCAACGCCATCTCGAAGCCTGGGAAGAGGATTGAAGGCTACCGGAGCAAGTGGGTCATGATGGATGTTGGGCGCCTCCACCCTCATCTGGTATTGCCCACGGGGCAACCTAAGTCCGTTGACGCATGGTCCCGCACGGAGCTCGTCAACCCTCACGCGAAGACGGTGTTGAGGAGGATGAACGCGGACCTGAGACCAAGCAACACGGAGGCGGCGAAGCTGACCGGGGCCATGCTCCTGAGGAAGTTCTTGGAGCACCGGGTGGCTCCGCTCCAGGAGCACCCGCTCCCACTGTGGGGGCTTGGGGGAGTAGATGCCGCCCTGCGCCTGAGCTCCGAGGCCCTGACCGACGAGGATCTGGCTGCGGCCCTCCATTCCTTGGTTGGGGGAGACATGGCGAGCCCGGTGGGCGCCCCCGTCCCCTTGTTCCTTCGTGACGACTGGGAGCTGGTGGTCAACGCCATGCCCACCTTCAGCGGTGAGGGGCTGGTGCCCGCTGAAGCTCCCGAAGATCTAGCGGTCTTGGCGATGGTGAACTTGTCCTCCGGCAGCTCCAACAGGGAAGAGGAGGAAGAAGAGGCGGAGGAGGAAGTGTCTGACCCGGAGGAGACTAGCAAGGATTGGGGGGAGTCCTTCCCTCGGCGCAGGTCCCAGGCCCTCCGCTCCATGCCGGACGACGACGAGGTCGACGCCAGGCGAGGGAAGGAGGGTTCTTCCTCGGTCACGAGGAAGGGCATGTCGAGCCTGGTTCTCCCAGTGTCTGCTGTGGTCCCTGGGGGGTCCAAGGCCAGCTCCGTCTCTCCTGACGCGCCTTCTGCTTCCGGGCCCTCCAAGGCCGACCCTGGCTGCAGGCTCTCGGGCTTCAAGTATGGCTGGAAGTTGCTTGATTCCACGGACGACGTCCAGTAAGTGCTCGATTCATGCTCTGCTTGGTTCCTGCCACTGAGGCTTGACGTTTGCGCTCTTTTACCAGGCCGGCACCTGTGGCCAAGAGGTTGAAGGAGGCTTCTGCGGCCCTGCTTGGGGCGAATCCGTCTGCCGGGGAGACGCCTTCGGCTGTTGGGGGAGAGGACGGCGAGGCCCGCACCTCTCCGACCCAACCGCCCTCGCGAGGCCAACTGGGGCAC
The DNA here is from genome assembly GCF_002162155.2 of Triticum dicoccoides. Classification (NCBI taxonomy): domain Eukaryota; kingdom Viridiplantae; phylum Streptophyta; class Magnoliopsida; order Poales; family Poaceae; genus Triticum; species Triticum dicoccoides. The sequence continues at coordinate 94,994,637 of NC_041388.1, forward strand.
CCCGGCGAGGAGTCAGCCCCCGTGGCCCCACTGGTCCTGGAGTCGACTGTGCCTGATGCTGCGGCCGTGGCGGCCAAGGCTCAAGGGGTACCTTCCTGCCAAGCCGTGGCCACGGTGCCATCTTCTCCGCCTGCTCCACAGGTTCTCGTCTCTTCTGCTCCCTCCGCCGCTGTCCTGGACCAGGTTGCCAACGAGCTGAGCCAGCTGCGGGAGGATCTCCTGAGCGCGGACCCTCGTCTGGTGGCCGGGCGCTTGGAGTTGGCCTCTGGCTGGGCCCGTTCTGCTGCCTCCATCCGAGCGGTGTTGAGCCAGGCTGTGTCGTCCTCCGACGAGGAGAGGCGAGCCACCAACCAAGCCAAAGCCGCTCACGATGCTGCCCTAGGCGACGTCGCAAATGCCCAGGGCCGCTGCAAGACGCTTGAGGCCGAGCTGCAGGGCCTGCGTGATGAGCTCGCCAAGGAGTTGTGCAGCCGCCAGGAGAAGGAGAAGGAGATGAAGGCTAGGGAGGCCGCCACCAAGGACCGGGACGCCAAGCTTGATGTCCGCCACAGCCGACTGGAGACATTGGAGCAGTCGCTGGAGGAGGAGAGGACGGAGCTGGACGCCAAGGCAAAGGTCCTGACGGAGCACCGGGCGGCCTTCGCGGAGCTGGAGAAGAAGGCTCGAGGCATACTGAAGACGTTGTATGAGAGCGGCCTGGAGGAGCCATTGGATGGTGCGGAGGACGGCCTCGCCAAGCTGCTCCCCTTCCTGGTTGATGCGCTTGAGGACGTCGCAGACGGCCTTGGCCCCACGGTCGAGGCCGAGGCGCGTGCCCTGTCTTCTGTGGCGCTGACGCGTGTCCTCAACCATGTCTACCTGCGCGACCCCAACGCCGACTTCGACAGCCTGCTGGAGCCCATGAGCAGCGACCGTGCCGCTGCCGCCGCTGAGGCCGTGAGGGGCCGAGCCGAGGTTTTGCTGGGGAAGTTCCGCGCCCCCAGCGTCCTGCCCGGGCGCGGTGCCGGCGGCCTTGCGACCTCGGGATGCGAAGCCGTCCAGCGTGACTCCACCACCGGTGACGGCGCTACTGGGGAGTGATTCCTTCGCGACTTCCATCCTGTTTTATTCCTGCACATGCACCATGCCTCGCGGAGGCGTTAAAACTTGTGTTTGGCGTTGTGGAACAATCTTATGGCTTGTAATATTTGCTTTGAATTTCCCGGAATTTGCATTTTCCTCTCCTACTTGTTTACGCTCTACGTCGGCAGGGCCTGACCCCGCGCGTACCTCACCCAGCGTTAACCTCGACCGGAAACCAAGGACGGGGCTAAGGAGTGAGGGGCTACGTGGCAAGTTAGGCTCCTGAGTCGCGATGCTCAGGAGTCCCCCTTGACGCGCGAGCAACAAGTAGGGAAGGGGGAGCGAGGAGTGGATTGATCGTTCTACGTCGGCAGGGCCCGGCCCCGCGCGTACCTCACCCAGTGTTAGCCCCGACCGGAAACCAAGGACGGGACTAAGGAGTGAGGGGCTACGTGGAAAGTTAGGCTCCTGAGTCATGATACTCAGGAGTCCCCCTAGATGCTCAAACGGGTTTCGTAACTTGGCTCCACTTGGGGAGTGGCGCGCGGCAACCAGGTCCAAGGGACCTGGCTGGGTGGCGTGCGCTCGGGCGAGGCCCAGGCATAGCCCCCGTGTCCAGCCCCCTTGCGCGGCACTCCTGAGGGGAGGCGTTGCGATGGTGCCGGAAACTGAGCTCTGGGCTCCCTGAGGTTGGTACGGCCATGGGCCGCCCTCAGTTGTTTATCACCAGCGCGGAGCATAGCGCTTTTGTACGTGTACGGGCATAGCTGCTCCTCGACAGTGCCGTTAGCCAGCGCGGAGCATGGTGCTTCCACTGGTGCGTGGGAGGGGGCTCCCCTCCGGGAGGAGCCCCCGGGGCGTGTACAGCCCCGCCCTGACACGTGGCCGGCACGGTAGGGCTAGGAGAGGTGTATCTGGGCATCCGTGAGCTAGCGCGGGACTCACGAGGCCCTACCTCGAGGCGGGTTGTGCCTGGCTCTGGGCCTTTATCAATTGGTGTGTTTCTGCAGGGTTGTTAGAATGCAAATGCTCTACGTCCTCAGGTCCCGCCCCCCAAGCGAGCTCAGCCGCCGCTGGTATGACAGGTCGCGATGCTGTGGGTCAAGGCCGGGGGTGAGGGCTGGAGAGCCAGTAAGAGCCCATGAGTCGCGATGCTCAGGCACCCCCCTTTTAACGTGCAAGCACGTTGCACGACGACAAGCAGTAGGTGATAATTATGGGAAGCGTGAAAGAACAACTTCATCCTAGGGTAAACGCTGGAAAAGCAACTGCCGCTGGGTCAGGCCCGAGCGGCGTGGGGATGATGCAGCCCGAGGGGCGCCCCCAACAAGGTAAATAAAGAGCATAAACAAAATGGATACATGCCGCGGGGACGGACCCACGCGGCCTGGGAATGGTGCAGCCCTGTGGGCGCTCCCAGCTGAAAGTAGAACTCTGAAAGATGTCACCTAGTGTTGTTGAAGATGAAGTGATGCTGAGGAAGTGAGCGATGCGCGGTGAAGATGTCGGCCCTCATGAGCCTCCAGGCCCAGGGGCCTCGGGAGGCTCTGGTGGCACGTGCTGGTCTTCGGGGACCATCGCCACCTCCGCCAGGACCGCACGACGCCTGACCTCCTGAGCCTCCAGAATGCTCCTCAACAGGCGCTGATGTGCGGCGACCACCCTCGGCAGGCCGAAGGGCATGCGAACGTAGCTGTGGGGTGGTCCCACATAGCCCCCTACGACCGAAGGCCATAGACGCTCCTGGGACGCAGCTCAGTTGAGCCCTGGTACATCGACGCAGACACGCAGTCCTCCATCCTCGCCTGGATGTGGGGCCACGGCAGGCAAGCGGCGGCTGCCGCGCATGACTCTGGACTCTTGTAGCTCTTGGGTGTTCCTTGCGATGAACTCCTGAGGGTTTTGTCTCCTTTGACTTGTACCTTTCTGAGGGAAGCGTGCCTGGAAGCACCCCTCCAAGTGTTGCCCGAGCGCCTCCCCCGCGACCTTGGCAAGGTCGGTGGCTCTCCAAGAGAGAGCCCCCGAGCCCTGCCTGAGGAGGGCGCCGGGCGCGCCTTCCTATGCGCGAGAGGGCGGCGCTCCCTGATCGGGCGCGAATCCTGAAGCAATACCTCCGGAGGTGCCTGCTTCCTTGTGGCTCTGGACAGGTGAGGTCTTCTTCTTCTTGAGGGTCACCTCGGGAGGCCTCCCGCTCCTGCGATCTGGGTCTTCGATTGCTGCGGCTTGGAACACATGCTCGAGCGAGCACACTACGTCCCTTTCTTCACAGGGTACGATGATGACTCCACTGCTTCCTGGCATCTTGAGGACATTGTAACCATGGTGAGTCACTGCCATAAACTTGGCTAGGGCTGGGTACCCGAGGATGGCGTTGTACGGCAGGTGGATGTGAGCGACACCGAAGTCGATGAGCTCGGTGCGGTAGTTGTTGCGTTGCCCGAAGGTGACCGGAAGGTGAACCTGCCCAATTGGAACAGTGGAACCATCGGTGACTCCTGAGAAAGGCTTGGTCGGCTGAAGCTCGTCGTATGGCACTTGGAGATTGTCGAACGTCTCAACGGACAGGACGTTGAGTCCTGCTCCGCCATCGATGAGGGTCCTGGTGACCTGCATGTTGCTGATGACTGGGGAGCAAAGCATCGGGAGGACTCCGGCCGTTGCCGCACACTTGAGCTGGTCTGCGGAACTGAATGTGATCGTGCACGAAGACCACCTGAGAGGGCGCGTGGCCTCAAGCTTGGGAAGGATTGCATTCACCTCGCGAGCAAACTCCTTGAAGATGCGCTGTGAGGCTGGGGCCTGGGCGCCGCCCAGGATGCAAGCAATTGCACGCGGCTCTTGGAAGCCCCCAGCCCCATCGTCTTGGGTGTTGGTCTTCGTTCCTCCTCGGTGGAGGCGGCAGAGGAGGGAGGCCTGTGTTGCCGCGGGGACGGTCCTCATGAGGCTGGTCCCTCCAGCCTCCCTCGCGAGGCTGGTCCTGCCAGTGGTCCTCGTGAGGGCGGTCACGCCATCCCTGGCGAAGGCCACGGTCTTCCCATCATCCATCGCCTCTTCCTCCTCCTCAGCCATAGCCCTTATTGTTGCGCTCTGTGCGTCGGCCGATTCACCCATCTCGCACAGCTCTGAGCTCTTGACATTCATTGGTGTTGTGTGTGTGGAGGTCGTGGTACACGCAGTACCGTCCGCCCTTAGATGACTCAGGCTGATCCCTGCCTTGCTTGGTGTCCGGTTCCGCTGCTAGCACGGCAGCCCCCTTGCGCTTCACGTCCTTGGCCTTGAGCTTCTTTTCTTCTGGGTCGGCTGCCGAGAGCTCGAGAAGGGATAGACGCCCTTCCTGAGCCCTGGTGCACTTCGTCGCCAAGTTGAACAGCTCCAGGGATGTGCACAGGTCTTCATGGATTGCTAGCTCTTCCTTCATCTTGACGTCGCTCACGCCGTCGGAGAAGGCTGAGATGATGGCTTCTTCAGTCACCTTGGGGATCTTGAGGCGAGCGTAGTTGAAGCGCTGGATGTACTGCTGCAGGGTTTCTCCTGGCTGTTGCTTGATGCGGCGCAGGTCGCTCACGGCGAGGGGCCGGTCGTGAGTGCCCTGGAAGTTGGCGATGAAGCGGGTGCGCATCTCGCTCCAGGAGGAGATCGTGCCGGGCGCCAGGTTCAGGAGCCAGGTGCGGGCGCCGTCCTTGAGCACCATGGGGAACCAATTCGCCATGACCTTCTCGTCTCCGTTGGCGGCAACAATGCCCAGCTCGTAGAGCTGCAGGAACTCCGCAGGGTCCGCTGTGCCATCGTAGCGGGAAGGGAGGTCAGGCTTGAACTTGCCTGGCCATGTGACGTCGCGCTGCTCGGGGGTGAAGGCGAGGCAGCCCGCCGTGACCACCGGCACCCCTTGCTGTTGCTGGACTCATTCTTGCGGGTAACCACGCGCCGCCACTGGGAGCAGCGCGGGGTTTTGTCGTGGAGGCGCTGGGGCGCGATCTTGGCGCGCCGGCGCTGGGAGCGCGCGAGCACCTTCCCAGGGACGTGGGATCTCCTGGCAGCTCCTTTCTTGCTGCGCTGGCGCCGGACGTGGAGGGTCTCGCCCTGGGGCTGCGCACCTTGGAGCCAAGGCACCTCCTGATCCTCGCCCCCTGCACGGGACGGAGGGCGAGGCAGCGAGAGGGACCGCAAGGGGGAGCCCCCTGCGGCACTGACGAGCTCGGTGATGCATGCGAGCCAGTCCTCATAGAGGTCGTCGACGGGGCGATAGTGCAGGAGCTCCCGCGCCAAGAGCAGTGAGGCGTGCGCATCCATGGGTGCGCGACGGGCGTGGGACGACGAGCCAGCTGGAGTCAGCGACATGGTAGCGGTGCGGCCATCCCACCGCACCGAGGGGTGCTGGGACGAGGCCTGCTGCTCGTTCCCCGCCGGGCCGGTGGCGGTGTTGGCGGCGGGGGACGGGGAACGACGAGGGGGGGCGCCGATGGGCGCCGTCTGGGCGACGCGAGTTGCATGAGCAGCCCGGCGCTCGGCGCGAGCCCGACGAGCATCAGCCATGTACACGACGGAAGATCACACGCAAACGGCGGAAGGAAGATTCCCGTGCACCCCTACCTGGCGCGCCAAATGTCGGGTTTGGGGTTCCGGCAGACCCTTGAGGTTCGAACACCGGGGTGCACGCGGAGATCTCTCCCCTACCGATCTACGTTTGATCCTCTCGTGCGAACTAAGATGAAAATGATGAACAACACAAGAGACATGAGGTTTATACTGGTTCGGGCCACCGTTGTGGTGTAATACCCTACTCCAGTGTGTGGTGTGGTGGATTGCCTCTGGGGCTGATGATGGACAATACAAGGGAAGAACAGCCTCGCGAGAGGTGTTCTTGAGTTGGTGCGATGAACTGCTAGGGTGAGTTCATCGCCTCTCTCTCTCTCTCTGTTATGGTTCTACCAGATCTCTCAATGTTCTTGGGGTGTCTAGATCTCTAGATCTCTAGATGTCTCGATGTCTAGATGATGTCTACTCTATGGTGGCTAGCTCTATTTATAGAGGCCATGGGCCTCTCCCCAAATAATGAGCGGGAAGTGCGCCAACAATTGGCCATTTCGAAGGGGAACATCTAGTACAAGTTATCCTAACCAAAGGTGGTCTTCGGCTGCCAAAAGCATAGGCGATGACGCCGTCTTGGGCTCCATGGTGACCTCCATCCTGCCGTCCGGCTGGTCTTGGTGTCGTTGCACCAGAATGGTAACCTTTGCCAGATGCCTTGGCCTGTGCTTGCCCCCTTTGCACCAAAGGGGAAATAAGGACACTGCGCTGGCCGGCACCCGCCTGGTCTCGATCGTCATGGCTTGCGTCACGGGTTCCTCGCGAGGTACCCCTTCCTTGATCTCTCCGCCTCCTCGCGAGCCTACCTGATGAGGCTGCCTCTGAGGAAGCTTCCTATCGTCAGCCCCGTGAGGCTTGGCCCCTCGCGAGGGTCTTTGAGCTTGAGCTGATGAAGATGGGCCGCACTGGGCCCCCGCTTGATCCACGCTGCAGGCCGCAGGTAGGCAAGTGTGGGGACCCCCATTCCCAAAACGCCGATAGATAGCGGTCGATGTGTGGAGTAATAGTAGTAGATGCAGAATCGTTTTGGTCTAACACGGACGTGAAGCCTATGTTCATGATCATGCCTAGATATCATCATAACTATGCACTTTTCTATCAATTGCTCGACAGTAATTTGTTCACCCACGGTAATATATGCTATCTTGAGAGAAGCCACTAGTGAAAGCTATGGCCCCCAGATCTACTTTACATCATATTAGTTTCCCGTCAACTAGCTATTTCTGTCATTGTTTATTTTCCAATCTATACAACAAAAATACCAAAAATATTTATCTTATTATCTTTATCAGATCTCACTTTTGCAAGTGGCCGTGAAGGGATTGACAACCCCTTTATCGCATTGGTTGCAAGGTTCTTATTTGTTTGTGCAGGTACTAGGTGACTTGCATGTAGTCTCCTACTGGATTGATACCTTGGTTCTCAAAAACTGAGGGAAATACTGACGCTACTTTGCTGCATCACCCTTTCCTCTTCAAGGGAAAACCAACGCATGCTCAAGAGGTAGAAAGAAGGATTTCTAGCGCCGTTGTCGGGGATGTCGTGGTGGGCGCACGGCAGATGCCATGGGATGGCTAAAGAGAGGAGAAGGCTCGAGGACACTGGTGGGCTCCAGAGGCGAGGTCGGCATGAGCGAGCGTGGGACGCAGGACATACCCAGGTTCGGGGCTCTCCGGAGAGATAACACCCGTAGTCCTGCCGAGTGTGGTTTATACGTAACAGTACAGGGTTGATCCTAGAGCTATATGGAGGAAGAAGGAAGGCTGGCCAAGGCTTAGGTAGTTCCCTCTCCTTAGGTGTTGCTAGCTAGGTGTATGTGTAAGCGGGGGGAGATGATCTTGCTTCCGCCGATGATCATGTCGATACTACTGCTGCTCGTATGCATGAGAGCTCCTCGGGGGTTTTATAGGTCAACCCCCAAGGGGTACAATGGTAATGTTACATGGTTGTAGGGCCGGGTCATCAGCGTCTGGGAACCCGGGGCTGGGACCCGCCTGGTACCAGGCCTCGCGGGTTCCCCGGGCGCGGGACCCGCCGGGTACGGGGGCACTGTTGGCTGTCTTGTCGATTGTCAGGGAGTGGCCGGGTCGAGTTGGCTACCGTGGTGCTCCGTCAGATCGCTGCTTGCTGGCGTCATGTGTGATGACGGGCGCACTGTTGGCACGCCGGCCCTGGTCAGCGGGTAGGTGGGGGCACTGTTGCCTCGTCCGGCTGACCAAAAGCATGGGCGGGGCACTATGGCTTTGGTCATCAGTTGGTGCCAACTCATCCCAGCGTACGGCTGGGATGGGACGGCCGCTGAACCTTGGCCGAGTTGGAGAACATGCCAAGGGGGTGCTGGCTTGTTGGAGAAGTCTTGGTGTGCCGGGCTCGGCTGTCTTGAGCTGGCATGTTGGAGAAGTCTTGGTGATTATGCCGGGTCAAGGGACCCGGCCAAGCGCGAGCCGTCTTGAAGGGCGATGCCGGCCACATTGTTTTTGAAAAGGATCCGGGTTCCGTTGCCTGCCCGGGGTTTATCCCCCCGACAGTAGTCCCCGAAGCTGTGAAGGTCCGCCGTCTTTGGATGGAAGGGCCTTTGCAATTTCCCCCTTTGAAGGAGGCGAATCTTGAGGTTGCCGGGTCTAGCAACACCCACTGTGTGCCGGCCCCCGGAAGCTGGATCGCAGCATCTTGACAGCGGCGGGAAACCGAGGAGTCCACTGAATCTTGGAGGCACTCTTTCGGGCTTCGCACGGGGGCCACGTGGCGTCCAGGAGTCGGAGGGGCCTGACAGGCCACGCTCGCAATAGGATAGGGCGATGCGCAGGGGTCCGTGGCCGCGGGCCCTCGACCCACGCGCGCAGATTTATTGCGGCGTCCGCAAGTCGGTTGCCATTCTCGAGGTAGTTATTGCGCGCGCGTACGTGCGCGGTTATTGCAGGGAAGTGGGAAAGGCAAGCGTAAACGATCCCACTCCCCCACGTTTTAAACCGTGGCTTATAAATTGGGGTGAGGAGGGGGCAGAGGAAACCATTCTCACCCGCGCCTCTGCCTTCGTCTTCCTTCCTCCGCTTCTTGCGAACGCCGCGTACCGCGTCGCCCGTTCCTCCGAGCAGAGCCTTGCGGCCATCTTCTTCATCTTCTCTTACTTCTTCGTCGATGGCGCTGTCGTCGAGCTCGTGGATGGGCTCAACCGTCACCCTCGATGACATTGCCTACCTCCGCACCACCAGGCGCCTGTCAGGGGAGACGGAGGTAGCCGCGTGCCCTCCGCAGGACGAGCTGGAACCGCGACCCGAGGGTACGGAGTGGGTCGTCTTCTTCCCGCACTTCAAGCGCGGGTTTGGGCTTCCTGCGAGCGGCTTCTTCCACGATTTCTTGAAGTTCTTCGGGCTCCAGCCTCATCATCTGGGCGCCGGCGGGATCGTGCAGCTGTCAGGCTTCATTGCCCTCTGCGAGGGGTACCTGGGGGTCGAGCCTTTGATCGACCTCTGGGTGCGCTTATTCTCCCTGAAGCAGCAGGGGCCGAGGGCCGGAGAGATGTCGGAGTGCGGGGCCGCTGTCATCTCCAAGCAGTCGGGCGCTGACTGCCCGAAGATGCCACTGGAGGATACTGCCAAGAAGTGGCAGAATTCTTTCTTCTACGCCCGCAACCTCGGTGCGGGTCGCATCAACTTGCCGCCCTTCGTGAACTCACCGCCGAAGGAGAAGAAAAACTAGGGGTACTACCCCAAGCGCCCATCACAGAGGCGCTCAACCTGTGAGCAGGTGTCGGTGATGAAGGAGCGGGAGGGGCTCACCGGCACCGACCTCATCACCGCCTTCATCGTCTGTCGGGTGCTGCTGCTGCAGCAGCGCAACCGCCTCATCGGTCAGATGACCGGCATTCAGGACACCAACCGCATGGCGAACACGCAGCTGGGCGCGGACCAGGTTGCGCACCAGGTCAACGACATCTCCAAGGCCAACCTGCAGGGCAACTGGTAGTTCGGGAAAGCCCCGTACAGCCATGTGAACCCAGCACCGTTGATGAGTCTTTGGCCTCCATTCTTTGCTGGTGCTTATCTTCTTATCCGTCCCGATGCAACATGATGTCTACTACACAACCTTCTTCTTCTAGACGTTGTTGGGCCTCCAAGTGCAGAGGTTTGTAGGATAGTAGCAAATTTCCCTCAAGTGCATGACCTAATGTTTATCAATCCGTAGGAGGCATAGGATGAAGTTGGTCTCTCTCAAGCAACCCTGCAACCAAATAACAAAGAGTCTCTTGTGTCCCCAACACACCCAATACAATGGTAAATTGTATAGGTTCACTAGTTCGGCGAAGAGATGGTGATACAAGTGGTATATGGATGGTAGATAAAGGTTTTTGTAATCTGAAAATATAAAAACAGCAAGGTAACTAATGATAAAAGTGAGCAAGAACGGTATTGCAATGCGTTGAAACAAGGCCTAGGGTTCATACGTTCACTAGTGCAAGTTCTCTCAACAATAATAACATAATTGGATCACATAACTATCCCTCAACATGCAACAAAGAGTCACTCCAAAGTCACTAATAGCGGAGAACAAACGAAGAGATTATGGTAGGGTACGAAACCACCTCAAAGTTATCCTTTCTGATCGATCTATTCAAGAGTCCGTAGTAAAATAACATGAAGCTATTCTTTCCGTTCAATCTATCATAGAGTTTGTACTAGGATAACACCTTAAGACACAAATCAACCAAAAGCCTAATGTCACCTAGATACTCCAATGTCACCTCAAGTATCCGTGGGTATGATTATACAATATGCATCACACAATCTCAGATTCATCTATTCAAACCAACACAAAGTACTTCAAAGAGTGCCCCAAAGATTCTACCGAAGAGTCAAGACGAAAACGTGTGCCAACCCCTATGCATAGGTTCATGGGCGGAACCCGCAAGTTGATCACCAAAACATACATCAAGTGGATCAATAGAATACCCCATTGTCACCACGGGTATCCCACGCAAGACATACATCAAGTGTTCTCAAATCCTTAAAGACTCAATCCAATAAGATAACTTCAAAGGGAAAACTCAATCCATTACAAGAGAGTAGAGGGGAAGAAACATCATAACATCCAACTATAATAGCAAAGCTCGCGATACATCAAGATCGTACCACCTCAAGAACACGAGAGAGAGAGAGAGAGAGAACAAACACATAGCTACTGGTACATACCCTCAGCCCCAATGGGGAACTACTCCCTTCTCGTCATGGAGAGCGCCAGGATGATGAAGATGGCCATCGGAGAGGGATTGCCCCCTCAGGCAGGGTGCCGGAACGGGTCTAGATTGGTTTTCAGTGGCTACGGAGGCTTCTGGCGGTGGAACTCCCGATCTATTGTGCTCCCCGATGGTTTTTAGGGTATATTGATATATATATATATGAGGAAGAAGTATGTCAGGGGAGCCATGAGGGACCCACGAGGGTGGAGGGCGCGCCCAGGGGGGTGGGCGCCCCCCTGCCTCGTGCAAAAATAGATAATATAATAGCATGTAACAATCAAAAATTATAGATACGTAGGAGACGTATCAGCATCCCCAAGCTTAATTCCTGCTCGTCCTCGAGTAGGTAAATGATAAAAACAGAATTTTTGATGTGGAATGCTACCTAACATATTTATGCATGTAATTCTCTTTATTGTGGCAAGAATATTCAGATCCATAAGATTCAAGACAAAAGTTTAATATTGACATAAAAGTAATAATATTTCAAGCATACTAACAAAGTAATCATGTCTTCTCAAAATAACATGGCCCAAGAAAGTTATCCCTACAAAATCATATAGTCTGGCTATGCTCCATCTTCAACACAAAGTATTTAAATCATGCACAACCCCGATGACAAGCCAAGCAATTGTTTCATACTTTTGGTGTTCTCAAACTTTTTCAATCTTCACACAATACATGAGCGTGAGCCATGGACATAGCACTATATTTGGAATAGAATGGTGGTTGTGGAGAAGACAAAAAGGGAGAAGATAGTCTCACATCAACTAGGCATATCAACGGGCTATGGAGATGCCCATTAATAGATATCAATGTGAGTGAGTAGGGATTGCCATGCAACGGGTGCACTAGAGCTATAAATTTATGAAAGCTCAACAAAAGAAACTAAGTGGGTGTGAATCCAACTTGCTTGCTCATGAAGACCTAGGGCACTTGAGGAGGCCCATTTTTGGAATATACAAGCCAAGTTCTATAATGAAAATTTCCCACTAGTATATCAAAGTGACAAAACAAGAGACTCTCTATCATGAAGATCATGGTGCAACTTTGAAGCACAAGTGTGGGAAAAAGGATAGTAGCATCTTCCCTTTTATATTTTTTTATTTTTTTATTTGGCCTTTCTTTTTTATTTGGCCTTTCTTTTTTTTGGCCTTTCCCTTTTTTGGGACAATGCTCTATTAATGATGATCATCGCACTTCTATTTATTTACAACTCAATGATTACAACTTGATACTAGAACAAAGTATGACTCTATATGAATGCCTCCGGCGGTATACCGGGATAGCAATGATGCATGAGTGACATGTATGAAAGAATTATGAACGGTGGCTTTGCCACCAATACAATGTCAACCACATGATCATGCAAAGCAATATGACAATGATGGAGCGTGTCATAATAAATGGAACGGTGGTAAGTTGCATGGCAATATATCTCAGAATGGCTATGGAAATGCCATAATAGGTAGGTATGGTGGCTGTTTTGAGGAAGATATATGGTGGGTTTATGGTACCGGCGAAAGTTGTGCGGTACTAGAGAAGCTAGCAATGGTGGAAGGGTGAGAGTGCGTATAATCCATGGACTCAACATTAGTCATAAAGAACTCACATACTTATTGCAAAAATCTATTAGTTATCAAAACAAAGTACTACACGCATGCTCCTAGGGGGATAGATTGGTAGGAAAAGACCATCGCTCGTCCCCGACCGCCACTCATAAGGAGGACAATCAATAAACAAATCATGCTCCGACTTCGTCACATAACGGTTCACCATACGTGCATGCTACGGGAATCACAAACTTCAACACAAGTATTTCTCAAATTCACAACTACTCAACTAGTATACTCTAATATTACCACCTTCATATCTCAAAACAATCATCAAGTATCAAACTTCTCATAGTATTCAATGCACTGTATATGAAAGTTTTTATTATATCCCTCTTGGATGCCCATCATATTAGGACTAATTTCATAACCAAAGAAAATTACCATGTTGTTCTAAAAGACTCTCAAAATAATATAAGTGAAGCATGAGATATTAATTATTTCTATAAAATAAAACCACCACCATGCTCTAAAAGGATATAAGTGAAGCACTAGAGCAACGACAAACTACTCCGAAAGATATAAGTGAAGATCAATGAGTAGTCGAATAATTATGCAACTATGTGAAGACTCTCTATCATTTAAGAATTTCAGATCTTGGGATATTATTCAAACAGCAAGAAAAACAAAATAAAATGAAATGACGCTCCAAGCAAAACACATATCATGTGGTGAATAAAAATATAGCTCCAAGTAAAGTTACCGATGAACGAAGACGAAAGAGGGGATACCTTCCGGAGCATCCCCAAGATTAGGCTCTTGGTTGTCCTTGAATATTACCTTGGGTTGCCTTGGGAATCCCCAATATTAGGCTCTTGCCACTCCTTATTCCATAGTCCATCGAATCTTTACCCAAAACTAGAAAACTTCACAACACAAAACTTAACAGAAAACTCGTAAGCTCCGTTAGTATAAGAAAATAAATCACCACTTATGTACTGTTGTGAACTCATCCTAAATTCATATTGGTGTAATATATACTGTATTCTGACTTATCTATGGTTCATACCCTCCGACACTACTCATAGATTCATCAAAATAAGCAAACAACACATCAAAAACAGAATCTGTCAAAAACAGAACAGTCTGTAGTAATCTGGATCAAACGCATACTTCTGGAACTCATAAAATTCTCAAATAAATTTCTTCACGTGAGGAATTTATCTATTAATCATCTGCAAAAATAATTAACCAAATAGCACTCTCCAATAAAAAATGGCAGCAATTCTCGTGAGCGCTAAAGTTTCTGTTCTTTACAGCATGATCCCAAAGACTTTCCCCAAGTCTTCCCAAAGGTTGTACTTGGCACAAACCACATCTAAACAGAGGCTAGATGAATTATTTATTACTAAACAGGAGCAAAAATCAAGGAACAATAATAAAATTGGGATGCCTCCCAACAAGCGCTAATGTTTAACGCCCCTAGCTAGGCATGATGATTTCAATGATGCTCACATGAAAGATAAGAATCGTAACATAAAGAGAGCATCATGAAGAATATGACTAGCACATTTAAGTCTAACCCACTTCCTATGCATAGGGATTTTGTGAGCAAACAACTTATCTGAACAAGAATCAACTTGCATATGAAGGCAAAACAAGCATAACTTTAAAACTTTAAGCCCATAGAGAGGAAACTTGATATTATTGCAATTACTACAAGCATATGTTCCTCACTCATAATAATTTTCAGTAGCATCATGAATAAATTCAACAATATAACTATCACATAAAGCATTCTTTTCATGATCTACAAGCATAGAATTTTTATTACTCTCCACATAAGCAAATTTATTGTCATGGACAATAATGGGAGCAAACTCAACAAAATAACTATCATGTGAGGCATAATCCAATGGAAAACTAAAATCATGATGAAAAGTTTCATGGATATCATTATTCTTTATAGCATACAAGTCATCACAATAATCATCATAGATAGCAACTTTGTTCTCATAATCAATTGGAACCTCTTCCGAAATAGTGGATTCATCACAAAATAAAGTCATGACCTCTCCAAATCCACTTTGATCAATATAATCATCATAAATAGGAGGCATGCTTTCATCATAATAAATTTGCTCATCAAAACTTGGGGGACAAAAAATATCATCTTCATCAAACATAGCTTCCCCAAGCTTGTGGCTTTGCATATCATTAGCATCATGGATATTCAAGGAATTCATACTAACAACATTGCAATCATGCTCATCATTCAAATATTTAGTGCCAAACATTTTAATGTATTCTTCTTCTAACACTTTGGCACAATTTTCCTTTCCATCATACTCACGAAAGATATTAAAAAGATGAAGCGTATGAGGCAAACTCAATTACATATTTTTTTGTAGTTTTCTTTTATAAACTAAACTAGTGCTAAAACAAGAAACTAAAAGATTCGATTGCAAGATCTAAAGATATACCTTCAAGCGCTAACCTCCCCGGCAACGGTGCCAGAAAAGAGCTTGATGTCTACTACACAACCTTCTTCTTGTAGACGTTGTTGGGCCTCCAAGTGCAGTGGTTTGTAGGACAGTAGCAAATTTCCCTCAAGTGGATGACCTAAGGCTTATCAATCCGTAGGAGGCGTAGGATGAAGATGGTCTCTCTCAAGCAACCCTGCAACCAAATAACAAAGAGTCTCTTCTGTCCCCAACACACCCAATACAATGGTAAATTGTATAGGTGCACTAGTTCGGCGAAGAGATGGTGATACAAGTGGTATATGGATGGTAGATAAAGGTTTTTGTAATCTGAAAATATAAAAACAGCAAGGTAACTAATGATAAAAGTGAGCACAAACGGTATTGCAATGCGTTGAAACAAGGCCTAGGGTTCATATTTTCACTAATGCAAGTTCCCTCAACAATATAACATAATTGGATCACATAACTATCCCTCAACATGCAACAAAGAGTCACTCCAAAGTCACTAATAGCGGAGAACAAACGAAGAGATTATGGTAGGGTACGAAACCACCTCAAAGTTATCCTTTCTGATCGATCTATTCAAGAGTCCGTAGTAAAATAACATGAAGCTATTCTTTCCGTTCAATCTATCATAGAGTTCGTAATAGGATAACACATTAAGACACAAATCAACCAAAAGCCTAATGTCACCTAGATACTCCAATGTCACCTCAAGTATCCGTGGGTATGATTATACTATATGCATCACACAATCTCAGATTCATCTATTCAAACCAACACAAAGTACTTCAAAGAGTGCCCCAAAGATTCTACCGGAGAGTCAAGACGAAAACGTGTGCCAACTCCTATGCATAGGTTCATGGGCGGAACCTGCAAGTTGATCACCAAAACATACATCAAGTGGATCAATAGAATACCCCATTGTCACCACGGGTATCCCACGCAAGACATACATCAAGTGTTCTCAAATCCTTAAAGTCTCAATCCAATAAGATAACTTCAAAGGGAAAACTCAATCCATTACAAGGGAGTAGAGGGGGAGAAACATCATTACATCCAACTATAATAGCAAAGCTCGCGATACATCAAGATCGTACCACCTCAAGAACACGAGAGAGAGAGAGAGAGAACAAACACATAGCTACTGGTACATACCCTCAGCCCCGAGGGAGAACTACTCCCTCATCATGGAGAGCGCCGGTATGATGAAGATGGCCACCGGAGAGGGATTGCCCCCTCTGGCAGGGTGCCAGAACGGGTCTAGATTGGTTTTCGATGGCTACGGAGGCTTCTGGTGGCGGAACTCCCAATCTATTGTGCTCCCCGATGGTTTCAGGGTATATTGATATATATAGGAGGAAGAAGTACGTCAGGGGAGCCACGAGGGTCCCACGAGGGTGGAGGGCGCGCCCAAGGGGGGTGGGTGCGCCCCCCTGCCTCATGCCTTCCTTGTTGCTTCCCTTACGTACACCCCAAGTCTTCTGGATTGCTTCCATTCCAAAAATAAGTTCCGTGAAGTTTCAGGTCAATTGGACTCCGTTTGATTTTCCTTTTCTGCGATACTCTCAAACAAGGAAAAAACAAAAACTAGCACTAGGCTCTAGGTTAATAGGTTAGTCCCAAAAATAATATAAAAGCGTATAATAAAGCCCATAAACATCCAAAACAGATAATATGATAGCATGGAACAATAAAAAATTATAGATACGTTGGAGACGTATCACAATGCGGGAAGTGCTTCTGAACGCCATCCGGCATCCTTACGACCGGGTGTGAGCGCATGTGGTGCGTGTTGCCTCGGACGAGCCCGAGGCCCACGGTGGAGAGGAGGAGGTGGCTGCTGATGCGGGCGCATGGTGCCGATCTGGTGGGTCTGGTGCTTTCTTTTTGAGTCGCCGAGTCGCGGGACGGTCTTGAGGGGCTGACGCGGGCCGTTGATGTAGCGGCGCCGGGCGGAGGAGGTGGAGGCGCGGTCGAAGCCGGGTCGTCATGGGGGACATCAGCGGCGAGGTGGCCGCATGGGAAGGACAGCATCGCGCCGTGAGCCCCGGTCGCAAAGCACGTGGCGGACCCGGCCGGGGTGGCGAAACCGCCCGCCAAGAGGAGGCGCGCTGATAATCCACAAGTATAGGGGATCACAACAATTTTCAAGGGTAGAGTATTCAACCCAAATTTATTGATTCGACACAAGGGGAGCCAAAGAATATTCTCAAGTATTAGCAGCTGAGTTGTCAATTCAACCACACCTGGAAACTTAATATTTGCAGCAAGGTATTTAGTAGCAAAGTAATATGATAGTAGTGGTAATGGTAGCAAAAGTAATATTTTTGGTTTTATAGTGATTGTAACAGTAGCAACAAAAAAGTAAATAAGCGAAGAACAATATATGAAAAGCTCGTAGGCAATGGATCAATGATGGAGAATTATGTCGGATGCCATCGATCATGCAAAAGTTATAACATAGGGTGACACAGAACTAGCTCCAGTTTATCAATGTAATGTAGGCATGTATTCCGAATATAGTCATACATGCTTATCGAAAAGAACTTGCATGACATCTTTTGTCCTACCCTCCCGTGGCAGCGGGGTCCTATTGGAAACTAAGGGATATTAAGGCCTCCTTTTAGCATTAACACTTAGTGAATACATGAACTCCTCAAACTATGGTCATCACCGGTAATGGTCCCGATTATTGTCACTTTGGGGTTAACGGATCATAACACATAATAGGTGACTATAGACTTGCAAGATAGGATCAAGAACTCACATATATTCATGAAAACATAATAGGTTCAGATCTGAAATCATGGCACTCGGGCCCTAGTGACAAGCATTAAGCATAGCAAAGTCATAGCAACATCAATCTCAGAACATAGTGGATACTAGGGATCAAACCCTAACAAAACTAACTCGACTACATGATAAATCTCATCCAACCCATCACCGTCCAGCAAGCCTATGATGGAATTACTCACGCACGGCGGTGAGCATCATGAAATTGGTGATGGAGGAAGGTTGATGATGACGATGGCGACGGATTCCCCTCTCCGGAGCCCCGAACGGACTCCAGATCAGCCCTCCCAAGAGAGTTTAGGGCTTGGCGGCGGCTCCGTATCGTAAAACGTGATGAATCCTTCTCTTTGATTTTTTTTCTCCCCGAAAGTGAATATATGGAGTTGGAGTTGAGGTCGGTGGAGCATCAGGGGACCCACGAGGCAGGGGGCGCGCCCAGCTGGTAGGCGCGCCCCCACCCTTGTGGACAGGGTGTGGGTACCCTGACGTGGATTCTTCTTCCAGTAATTTTTTATATATTCCAAAAATAATCTCCATTGATTTTCAGGTCATTCCAAGAACTTTTATTTCTGCACAAAAATAACACCATGGCAATTCTGTTGAAAACAGCATCAGTCCGGGTTAGTTCCATTCAAATCATGCAAGTTAGAGTCCAAAACAAGGGCAAAAGTGTTTGGAAAAGAAGATACGACGGAGACGTATCAACTCTCCAAGCTTAAACCTTTGCTTGTCCTCAAGCCATTCAGTTGATAAACTGAAAGTGATAAAGAAAAACTTTTACAAACTCTGTTTGCTCTTGTTGTTGCAAATATGTAAAGCTAGCATTCAAGTTTTCAGCAAAGATTATGAACTAACCAAATTCACAATAACACTTAGGTCTCATGTTTACTCATATCAATGGCATAATCAACTAGAGAGCAATAATAATAAATCTCGTATGACAACACTTTCTCAAAACAATCATAATATGATATAACAAGATGGTATTTCGCTAGCCCTTTCTAAGACCGCAAAACATAAATGCAGAGCACCTTTAAAGATCAAGGACTGACTAGACATTGTAATTCATGGTAAAAGAGATCCAGTCAAGTCATACTCAATGTAAACTAATAGTAATGGAGGCAAATGACAGCGGTGCTCTCCAACTGGTGCTTTCTAATAAGAGGATGACGACTCAACATAAAAGTAAATGGATAGGCCCTTCGCAGAGGGAAGCAGGGATTTGTAGAGGTGCGAGAGCTCGGTTTTGAAATAGAGATGAATAATATTTTGAGCGGTATACTTTCATTTTCAACATAACAATCGAGAGATCTTGATATCTTCCATGCTACACACATTATAGGCGGTTCCCAAGCAGAATGGTAAAGTTTATACTCCCCCACCACCAACAAGCATCAATCCATGGCTTGCCCGAAACAATGGGTGCCTCCAACTAACAACAATCCTGGGGGAGTTTTGTTTGCAATTATTTTGATTTGATTTGAGCATGGGACTGGGCGTCCCGGTGAACAGCCATTTTCTCGTGAGTGAGGAGCGGAGTCCACTCCTCTTGAGAATAGCCCGCCTAGCATGGAAGATACAGAAAGCCCTAGTTGATACATGAGCTATTCGAGCAAACAAAACAGAATGTTTATTTAAAGGTTTAGAGTTTGGCACATACAAATTTAATTGGAACGACAGGTAGATACCATATATAGGAAGGTATGGTGGACTCATATGGAATAACTTTGGGGTTTATGGAATTGGATGCACAAGCAGTATTCCCACTTAGTACAAGTGAAGGCTAGAAAGAGACTGGGAAGCGACCAGCTTGAGAGCGACAACAGTCATGAACATGCATTAAAATTAATCAACACCGAATGCAAGCATGAGTAGGATATAATTCACCATGAACATAAATATCGTAGAGGCTATGTTGATTTTGTTTCAACTACATGCGTGAACACGTGACAAGTCAAGCCACTCGAATCGTTCAAAGGAGGATACCACCCTATCATACCACATCACAACCATTTTAATAGCATGTTGGCATGCAAGGTAAACCATTATAAACTCCTAGCTAATTAAGCATGGCATAAGAAACTCAATCTCTAATTGTCATTGCAAACATGTTTCTTTCATAATAGGCTGAATCAGGAACGATGAACTAATCATATTTACAAAAACAAGAGAGGTTGAGTTCGTACAAGCTTTTCTCATCTCAATCAGTTCATCACATAATCATCCTTATTGCCTTTCACTTGCACGACTGAATAGTGTGGAAAATAATAATAGTGCACATGCTTTGGACTAAGCTGGAATCTGCAAGCATTCAATTCAAGAGAGAATACAAGGTAATATGGGCTCTTTGTTAGATCAACAGTAATGCATATGAGAGCCACTCAACATTTTCATTATGGTCTTCTCTCGACTCCCAAAGGAATGAAAAGAAATAAAACTATTACAGGGGAAAGCTCCCAACAAGCAAAAGAAGAACGAGAAATCTTTTTGGGTTTTCTTTTTAATTACTACTACAGGCATGAAAAGTAAACTAACTAAAAGCTACAACTATTTTTTTGTTTTTCTTAAGGTTTTTCAAACACACAAGAAGAAAGCTAGAAAATGAAAATAAACTAGCATGGATGATACAATGAAAAAGTATGAGCACCGACAACTAGAATGAGTGTGTGAACATGAATGCAATGTCGGTGAGAGATACATACTCCCCCAAGATTAGGCTTCTGGCCTAAGTTGGTCTATGCCCATGGCTCAAAACTGTAGTTGGGGTCGTACTAAGAAGGGTCCTCAGATTGCCACTGGCTGGCGATCTCCTCCGGATTCCACTGAGAAACAGACTTACTGAGAAACAGCTGACATCTGGCTCTGGTAGGCATGAATGGCCTCCGGCGGAACAAGGTATATGCCTGAAAATATGTTAAACAAAGAGGGCGCAGGCAAGGTAATGAACTCACAATATTTTTTGTTAAATATCAATTTATATTTGAGTATCTTATTTTTATCCTTAACAATAAACTCATGTGCTACCTTACTCTTATAACCTAAAGCAATTGGAGGCAGCAACTTTTCCTGTTTCTCAAAATGCCTGATAGGTATGTTAAAGTGTGCAGCAAGGCGCGAGGCAAAGATGCCTCCGAGGACGGGGCCCTTTTTACGGTTCAGATTTAACCGTCTAGCAACAACAACGCCTAAGCTGAAAGTAGTATCATGAAACAAGGCATGGCGCAAAATAGCAATATCAGGAGTACTATGGTTCCCACAGTTCCCGCGACCAATTAAGCATCTACTAGCAAATATTGCGAAGTAACGTAGAACAGGAAAATGTATGCTAGTGATTCTCGCATCGGAAACTTTCCTCGTTTCCCCTACAACAATCATATCAATAAATCGCTCTACATCATTACGATGTGGTTTCTCTATGCTTCCCTCAAAGGGTATCAAATAGACCCGGCAAAAATCATAAAGTGACATCTCCTTATGCACATCATATAGATAAAATTCCACCGAAGGTGGTGATCTCCTAGCATGGAAATGAAAATTTTGCACAAATATATTGGTGAGTAAGAGATACTGTTCACATTGGTCGTGGAGGAAGGCGGTGAGGCCTACATTCTCAGCCAAATGATAAAAATCTTCATGAATCCCAGCTTCTCCTAAGAACTCATCACAAGGCCATTCACATGGTCGAACCTCCGCGGTACGAGGGAGATTATACTTGGGCTTCTTGTTCTCTTCACTTTGCTTATCCATCGAGCTTCGGCTCGATGAGCCCCTAAAAATCTCTTCATCTTTTTCTGAAAATTTCCAAAAATTTTAGTAACTTAAAATAAAAGTGAACCAAACTCAACAAAATTGATAGCAACTACTCCTACAAGTGTCTAGAGGCCATATCATGCATTAAAACTACTTTTGACCACATAAATTTGACATGCAAGCTTAAGAACAGGGTCACCTAAGCAGCAAAAATTTGCAATGAATAAAGCACTAGAACAAAAACTAATTGGACCATTGGAGGAGTCACATACCAAAGAACAATCCCTCAAAGTAGTTTTGTGAGAGGAGCTTTGAGCAAGGAGATCGAAAATGGCAGCAAGATGAGCAAGAACTCAGGTTTGAGCTGGCTAGTGTTTTTTGGGAGGAAGGAGTGTGTGGTGGCTGGAATAAGTGGAGGGGACCCATGTGGGGTCCATGAGGTAGGGGGCGCGCCCAGGGGGTGGGCGCGCCCTCCACCCGCTCATGGGCATGTGGCTGCTCCCCCTGCTATGTTCTCAGTGCCAGATATTCTCAAATATTCTAGAAAAAATCGTATTTAAATTTCAGGGCATTTGGAGAACTTTTATTTTCAGGGTATTTTTTATTGCATGGATAATTCAGAAAACACACAGAAAAATGCTAATTTTGCTTTATTTAATATAAATATCAGAAAGTAAAAAAGAGCGTACAGAGAGTTGTGTTTTCTAAATTCATCCATCTCATGCTCATCAAAAGGAATCTACTAACAAGGTTGATCAGGTCTTGTTAACAAACTCATTTCGAATAACATGAAACCGGAGAAATTTCGAATAACACTAGGTTACCTCAACCGGGATATGCACATCCCAACAATAAGAATATCATATTTCTTTTTGATAGTAGGAAGGGGAAATTCAAAACCTCCAATAGTAATCGTTGAAAATTTTCCAATAAAAATTGATACTATGGACTTGAGGTTGTTTCCTCGGAAAGTGTACCCTATGCTCATTACCATTAACATGAAAAGTGACATTGCCTTTGGTGCAATCAATAACAGCCCCTGAAGTATTCAAAAAGGGTCTACCAAGAATAATAGACTTACTATCATCCTCGGGAATATCAATAATAACAAAGTCTGTTAAAATAGTAACGTTTGCAACCACAACAGGCACGTCCTCACAAATACCGACAGGTATAGCAGTTGATTTATCGTCCATTTGCAAAGATATTTCAGTAGGTGTTAACTTATTCAAATCAAGTCTATGATATAAAGAGAGAGGCATAACACTAACACCGGCTCCAAGATCACATAAAGTAGTTTTAACATAGTTTCTTTTAATGGAGCATGGTAGAGTTTGTACTCCTAGATCTCCAAGTTTCTTTGCATTCCACCCTTAAAAGTGTAATTAGCAAGCGTAGAAATTTCAGCTTCCGGTATCTTTCTTTTATTTGTAACAATTTCCTTCATGTATTTAGCATAAGGGTTCATTTTAAGCATATCAGTCAAACGCATACGCAAAAAGATAGGTCTAATCATTTCAGCAAAGCGTTCAAAATCCTCATCATCCTTTTTCTTGGATGGTTTAGGAGGAAAAGGTATGGGTTTCTGAACCCATGGTTCTCTTTCTTTACCGTTCTTCCTAGCAACAAAGTCTCTCTTATCATAACCTTGATTCTTTGATTGTGGGTTATCAAGATCAACAGCAGGTTCAATCTCTACATCATTATCATTACTAGGTTGAGCATCAACATGAACAACATCATTAACATTATCACTAGGTTCATGCTCATTACCAGATTGTGTTTCAGCATCAGAAATAGAAATATCATTGGGGTTCTCATGTGTGTCAACAACAGGTTCACTAGAAGCATGCAAAGTCCTATCATTTTTCTTTTTCTTCTTCTTAGAAGGACCAGGTGCATCTATATTAGTCCTCCGAGAATCTTGCTCAGTTCTCTTAGGATGGCCCTCAGGATACAAAGGTTCCTGAGTCATTTTACCTCCTCTAGTCATAACTCTAACAGCATTATCATTTTTCTTATTATTTAATTCATTGAGCAAATCTTTCTGAGCTTTAAGCACTTGTTCTACTTGGGTGGTAACCATAGAAGCATGTTTACTAATAAGTTTAAGTTCACCTTTAACTCTAGCCATATAATCACTCTTAAGTGTTCAAGCATATCGGCATTGTGTTTCAATTGTCTACCAACATAAGCATTGAAATTTTCTTGTTTAACCATAAAATCATCAAACTCATCCAAGCATTGGCTAGCAAACTTAGTAAATGGGATTTCACATTTACCAAATCTATAGAGAGAATTTACCTTTACTACCTGTGTCGGGTTATCAAGACCATGTATTTCTTCAATAGGTGGTAAATTCTTAACATCTTCAGCTTTAATACCTTTTTCTTTCATAGATTTCTTTGCCTCTTGCATATCTTCAACACTGAGAAATAGAATACCCCTTTTCTTCGAAGTTGGCTTAGGAGTTGGTTCAGGAAGTGTCCAATTATTTTCATTAGTCAACATATTATTCAATAGCAATTCAGCTTGATCAACAGTTCTTTCCCTGAAAACACAACCAGCACAACTATCCATGTAGTCTTTGGAAAGATGTCAAGTATTTTATTTTTCTTGAGAGGATGATCAGGCAAAGCATTAAGTAAACGGAGAAGCCTGCCCCAAGCTTGTGGGAGACTCTCTTCTTCAATTTGCACAAAATTATACATTTCCCTTAAATCAGCTTGTTTTTTATGAGCGGGGAAATATTTAGCAAAGAAGTAATAAATCATATCCTGGGGACTACGCACACAACCAGGATCAAGAGAATTAAACCATGTTTTAGCATCACCCTTTAATGAGAACGGAAACAACTTAAGGATAAAGTAATAGCAAGTTTTCTCATCATGAGTAAACAGGGTGGCTATATCATTTAATTTAGTAAGATGTGCCACAATAGTTTCAGATTCATAGCCATAAAAAGGATCAGATTCAACCAAAGTAATTAACTTAGGATCGACAGAGAAATCATAATCCTTATCAGTAATAAAGATAGGTGAAATAGCAAAAGCAGGGTCATATTTCATTCTAGCATTCAAATATTTTTTCTTTAAGCTTAGCTAATAATTTCTTAAGATCAGATCTATCATTGTAGGCTAAGAAGTCTCTAGCAGTTTCTTCATCCATAACATAACCCTCAGGAACAACAGGTAATTCATATCTAGGGGGAGAATCTACATCATCACTTTCATCAATATTATCAGTTTCAATAATTTCATTCTCTCTAGCCCTAGCAAGTTGTTCATCAAGAAATTCACCTAGTGGCACAGTAGTATCAAGCATAGAAGTAGTTTCATCATTAGTATCAGGCAAAGCAGAAGTGGCATCATCAACAACATGCGCCCTATCGGAATCAATAGAATGTGTAGGTGTCGCAAGTTTACTCAAAACAGAAGTTGAATCAAGTGTAGAGCTAGATGGAAGTTCCTTACCTCCCCTCGTAGTTGAGGGAAAAATCTTGGTTCTTTGATCTTTCAAGTTCTTCATAATGATAAACAAATATAAATCCAAAGTGCCTCAAAGAATAGAGCTATGCTCCCCGGAAATGGCAGCCAAAAAATAGTCTTGATAACGCACAAGTATAGGGGATCGCAACAGTTTTCGAGGGTAGAGTATTCAACCCAAATTTATTGATTCAACACAAGGGGAGCCAAAGAATATTCTCAAGTATTAGCAGCTGAGTTGTTAATTCAACCACACCTGGAAACTTAATATCTGCATCAAGGTATTTAGTAGCAAAGTAATATGATAGTAGTGGTAACGATAGCAAAATTAATATTTTTGGTTTTATAGTGATTGTAACAGTAGCAACGGAAAAGTAAATAAGCGAAGAGCAATGTATGAAAAGCTTGTAGGCAATGGATCAGTGATGGAGAATTATGTCGGATGCGATCGATCATGCAACAGTTATAACATAGGGTGACATAGAACTAGCTCCAGTTCATCAATGTGATGTAGGCATGTATTCCGAATATAGTGATACGTGCTTATGGAAAAGAACTTGCATGACATATTTTGTCCTAGCCTCCCGTGGCAGCGGGGTCTTATTGGAAACTAAGGGATATTAAGGCCTCCTTTTAATAGAGTACCGGACCAAAGCATTAACACATAGTGAATATATGAACTCCTCAATATACGGTCATCACCAGTAATGGTCCCAATTATTGTCACTTCAGGATTAATGGATCATAACACATAATAGGTGACTATAGACTTGCAAGATAGGATCAAGAACTCACATATATTCATGAAAACATAATAGGTTCAGATCTGAAATCATGGCACTCGGGCCCTAGTGACAAGCATTAAGCATAGCAAAGTCATAGCAACATCAATCTCAGAACATAGTGGATACTAGGGATCAAACCCTAACAAAACTAACTCGATTACATGATAAATCTCATCCAACCCATCACCGTCCAGCAAGCCTATGATGGAATTACTCACGCACGGCGGTGAGCATTATGAAATTGGCGATGGAGGAAGGTTGATGATGACAATGGCCATGCATTCCCCTCTCCGGAGCCCCGAACGGACTCCAGATCAGCCCTCTCGAGAGAGTTTAGGGCTTGGCGGCGGCTCCGTATCGTAAAACGCGATGAATACTTCTCTCTGATTTTTTTCTCCTCGAAAGTGCATATATGGAGTTGGAGTTGAGGTCGGTGGAGCGTCAGGCGTCCCACGAGGCAGGGGGCGCGCCTAAGGGGGTAGGCGCG
Source organism: Triticum dicoccoides (assembly GCF_002162155.2). Classification (NCBI taxonomy): domain Eukaryota; kingdom Viridiplantae; phylum Streptophyta; class Magnoliopsida; order Poales; family Poaceae; genus Triticum; species Triticum dicoccoides. Next base: position 95,020,864 of record NC_041388.1, read on the forward strand.
CCCCCACCCTCGTGGACGGGGTGTGGGCCCCTAACGTGGATTCTTCTTCCAGTATTTTTTTATATATTCCAGAAATAATCTCTGTTGATTTTTAGGTCATTCCGAGAACTTTTATTTCTGCACAAAAATAACACCATGGCAATTCTCCTGAAAACAGCGTCAGGCCGGGTTAGTTCCATTCAAATCATGCAAGTTAGACTCCAAAACAAGGGCAAAAGTGTTTGGAAAAGTAGATACGACGGAGACGTATCACGCGCCGCGCCGCAGGAGAAGGCGGCGAGGCCCGCCATTCCGGTGGTGCCAGGGTGAGTTTTTCTTTTAGCTTGGACCGAGTTGCCGAGCGGATCTACTTGTCTAGTATTTAGTTCGTCTTGTGTTTCAGGTCGCCGATCTCACTGGCGGTGGCGGCGGCGGCGGATGTGGCGTCCGTCGAGGGCGCCGCGTTCCGGAGGAGCCGGTCCGGCACCATCGACCAGGACAAGGAGGAGCGGGAGCGGGCAGATCCGGACCTCGGCCTAGACCCGGCCGACCCTGAAGGCCTTGCTTGGCAGGACCGGAACTGGGCCGAGGCGGAGTTGGAGGCGGCGTCGACCCAGGCCCGAGTTAGCACCGCGGCGGCATGGGCGCGAGCCGGCGAGGAGCCGGCATGGCCGGAAATGCCGGCGGGGACAGTGGTGGCGGCGACGGTCTTCGTGCCGTCGTTGGAGGGGGAGCACGACCACGGAGGCCGTGGGGATGCGATGGACCTCGACTGAGAGGTCGTGGTCGTCGAGGACGACACTCCACCACGGCCCGATGTGGTCGAGCGGGAGGGGGCCGACAGAGGCGGTGGTGATGCCGTCTTGGGAGAGGGGTCGCGGACGGTGCCGGCGGGGACGGCTCGGACGCCGACAAGTGAGATGCCACCGGTGGTGGAGCCGCGAGCCAGTCGACCCACCGAGCTGGCGACGGAGCTGGAGAGGGCGCCGGAGGGGGCGCCAGCCTCAGGAGAGGCGGCCAGCGGGGAGCACGCCCTGGTGCTCAAGCCCGGGGGTCGCCGGGTCGCAGCCAACACGGAGCAAGACCGGCGAGGTCTTCTTCGGGCCTCCAACCCAGGAGGAGGTGGTGATGACCGCCATGACCCGGCACCTGCAAGGACGGGCAGAACGGAGTCAGGCCTTTGCTCAGGCCAAGGTCGAGGCGACGCAGGAGCTGGAGCGCACCGTGTTTGTAAGTTTCCCTTGCATTCTTCTTTTCCTTTTTTGTTGCTTCTTCTTCGTGGGGGCGTGCCAGCGCACCCACTGGGTGTAGCCCCCGAGATTCGGGCCAACTGCGTAGCAGCTGGGTCGAATCTTATCTTGGTGTCTTGTATTATTCATTGCTTTTTGCAGCAACTGGACGCCTACCTGGTCGGTGTCTTCAACCGGCTCCTTGAGACGCATCGGCGTCTCAAGGAAAGGCTCGCCGCCAAGGAGGAGGAGCTCCACGCTGCGGCAGGTACTTGCCTTGCATGTTCTTTTCTGGTGGAGGCGCGCTAGCGCACCCGCTGGGTGTAGCCCCCGAGATTCGGGCCAACTGCGTAATAGCTGGGCCGAATCTTAAAGTGGTACTTTGTTTCAGAGTTTCTTTTCTGCAGCCGAGGTCCTGTCTTGGAGGACCCGACTGGTCCGGGCCGGCTTCCACTATGACCCGCTTGTTGCTGACGCCGGTCGACTTGGAACCGAGGTGGAGATGGCTAGGGTGGAGGCGACGGGAGCCCGGCGGGCGCTCTTCGAAGCCAGCCGGCTATAGGAGCGGCTGGAGGGCGACAAGGGCCACCTCGAGGTCGAGGTGGAGCGCCTCAAGGAGGAGGCCGCCAAGGTCGTGGAGGCGCAGCAGGCCCTTGCCGAGGCGGACTAGCAACGTGGCAAGCTGGCCGACGACAAGGGGCAGCTTCAGGCTGAGGTGGAGCGCCTGAAAGCGCTGGTGGCCGCGGCGGAGGAGACCCGGCAGGAGGAGATCCGGTGCTTCGAGGAGGCCGTGAAGGCGGCCGAGGACAAGGACGCCGAGCTGAAGGCGGCCCTTGCCAAGGTTGCCGATCTGGAGAAGATGCTTCAGGAGCGTGACCGCGCAATTGCTCGGGATCGACACAGTATGTTGCTCGAAGTGCAGCACCTGGAAGAGTCCTTCTCCAGTAAGTGCTTTCTTTTGGTTTTGTTGTTGCCGGATTGGGACTCCGGCTTCTTGCTTTTGGCGGCTTCTCTTCTGACTTGCTTTACTTCTTGACAGGGACCTTTCCGGAGATGCACCGGCTAGCGGAGGAGGTGGTCCACTTCCAACGCGACCCACAGGGGGTCGTCGGTTCCGGGACCGACCCGTGAGTGGCATGGACCTTCCCAGAGATTGTTGCCGCCGCCGAGACCCGTCTGCGAGTCTTGAGCGAGCAGATCGGGCGGCTTTCTGGGGCCGGCACGGTGATGATGGCAGCCCTCTGGTCGGGCGCCATTGCGCCGAACAGCTTCACGCGGCTAGCGCGGTGGGTGGAGGCGGGCCCGTACCGTCTTCATGAGTGGCGGGTTTCTGCCGCCCGAGCCGGCGCCGATATGGCGCTCCAGTTCGCGATGCCTTGGCATCGGGACTTGGCGCTGGATGCGCTGATGGGCCAGCGGGCCGGCTCGGAGAGCCAGCTGCAGGCGGAGGCCGGATGGACCGCCGCTTGGGCCAGCTATATCGCCGGGTTCGCCTTCCACGACGAGTTCCAGCCGGAGCGGGCGGAGGATGGCTGAGTCGTGCCTGCTGACGACTACGGCCTGCTTCTGGACGACCCGAAGGGCAGCTCTGAAGAGACGGGCGTCTACCGCTACGCGGACGCTGGGGAGGAGGATACCGGTACCTCGACGGACCCGAGGGCTACGCGATCCAGCGGCGGGGATGCCTAATTTTTTCACTTAGTAAAAATTTCTGTTAGGTAGTGTAACGCCCCAAACACACCCGCCGGTGGTCGTTACTCCTGGCGGGATCTAAACTAGCCCCACAGATCAATACTAGTCTTTTCTGCGCCCTTTGTCCTCACGTGCGCACCCGGGAGCAACTTCCTGGTCGGTCACCCATCCTTACACCACTCCAAGCTGAGCACGCTTAACTTTAGAGTTCTGTCCGAATGGGCTCCCGGAAAAGAGGGAATTCCTTATTGATATGAGTAGTCTATCATCCCTAATAGGCCAGGCCATCACATACACCCCCACTCAGAGGAACCGACGTCCTCGTCGGGCCACAGGAACGTTCCCTCTTGGCACATACGTCTGTGCATCCAGTCCGGTACATGTACCATGTCGTGTTCCACGATGGGTCACAAACGTCATGAACAACCGGACCGCACACCTATCCGCAAACATCTGTGTAATCGCGAGGGTGTGAGATTGTTGAGTCCCCGTGACTCACAGATACTTCCAAACAGATGCAGGTGCCGATGATGCCAGTGCAGGGGACGCTACCGAACTCAAGTGGGAGCTCGATAAAGATCTTGATCATTGTTTTGCATCTTTTCCGGTTGATCAGTAGTGGAGCCCAGTTGGGACGATTGAGGATCTAGCATTTGGGGTTGTCTTTCTTTATTTTGGTTTCGTAGTCGGACCTTGATTGTATTCTGGATGATGTATGATATATTTATGTATTGTGTGAAGTGGCGATTGTAAGCCAACTCTTTATCCCTTTCTTATTCAGTATGTGGGATGTGTAAAGATTACCCCTCTTGCGACATGCCTACCATGCGGCTATGCCTCTAAGTCGTGCCCCGACACGTGGGAGATATAGCCGCATTGTTGGTGTTACAGGTAGCTGGTCCACCCACCCACTGGGGGTTAACTGGGTGTAATGAACCCTTGGCCTTGGGCCTGTTTATGAATTTATGATGTACGAGCTTTGTGAATGTTTGTGCCTCTGCTTTTCGGTTTTTCGAGCCATTTTCCTGCATTTTCCCCTATTGGGCTTCTCCCCCGCGAGTCTAACGGCCGAGGCTCCAGTCCGTGACAACGGGTTTGGCTTTTGAGAAGAGCGTGTAGTACTTAGGCTTTCGTAACGTTGAGCACGAGCGAAAACATCCATTTGGCCGGCCGGCGGCAACCTGGCGGGGCCGGGTTGGCGGGCTGCCGGTCGCTTGGCAGCTTAGGGCGGCAAGGCCGGGTCGAGCGACCCGGCAGTATGCGGAAACTTCATGGATGCCAGCGCTCTTGCTTTTCTTCTTTGGAGCCCTTTTCTCGCAACTTTCCCCACTTTG